>NW_013674610.1:4452-6056 GCF_000517525.1 Limulus polyphemus
ATAGTTTGAAATGAGGACCGCAGTTGAATGGGGTGGTTAGCCTAAATTACGGTGTATTGAAACCAATACTGCAGCGTGAAGGTCAGGTCTAACGTACTGTTACGTCTCCGTTTGTTAATTAACTTTCCGTACCTTCGTTCCGACGAAACTTTAACGACACAAGTCTTTACTTAATAAAACTGGTTTATTCTTTCTGAATATAACTTTACGATACACTCAACTTCAACAATCGCGCTAAACAAACGCTATAACAACGAACGTGCTCAATAATACTTCTGACTGCAGATCAATTACTCACTGTCTACACACATATTACATTACCGAGTCACATTGTCCCCCTCTTATATATACCCAACTACCCTATATCTAGTAAATACTAGAGCATTCGCCAAAGTACAGGATAGTTCTAGAAACGTGGCGTCACAGTAGTCATGTGACTCGCTGACGCAACAGTACTATAGTTCTATACTAGTACGCAACAGGAAGTTGAGAACTACAACAGTGTGAAATGGAAGTCAGTAATGGAAGTTTAGATCAATAATAATTAAAACTTGAAACCAATACTGTTAGTACTCTAGACAAAATCTTTTTAATTAAATTTTGATGATAAAATTTAGAGAAAACTATCTTTATAACGATGTCTCAGTTAACTTTGTTAGCTTTAAAAGTTACGTCCGACACAGTGATTGCACAAATATAGATTTTTCGCCCATTGTGATGTTAATTAAATAAATGCTACGAAAAAACACGTGTATTTAATGAAACACAAAAGCCTAAAAAACTAAATTTATTGCAATTTTCTATCAGTTTCGCATGCCTAGATGCTTTTTAGAGTAATGAAATGAAATATTAGAATCAGAACAACACATGAAAAGCATCAACAGATTTGTTTCTCGTGTGTGTTGTTGGGTTTTTATATTTTATGCTTTTGCACTGAAGATGCAAAACAGGTAATAATAAAAATCAAATTCAGTTTCTGATTTTGTATTTTACTTTTTATTATTTTCCAAGGAAGTGAATTATATATATATATTTATTTATTGAAAGTTTTTTTAGATATATATAATTGCGTCCATATATTTGTTGTTGTTGTTGATCTGTGTATTTTAATGCTGGTATACTAGCACAGGCTTTTATGGTTGTGTGTAATTTGTAGGATGACGTAACTAGTTGTTTTCTTAGCTAACTGACAGCTGTCTTCAGGTGAATTAAAATTCAAGCGTGTGTGAAAGGAGTGGGCTGAACGTCAAATAAGCCAGTCTTTCTTTCTCTCTTGATTTTATTAGCTTGGTTTTCACTCAGCAAAAGACTGGCTTAAATGCCCCTATATTCTGAATGAGACGATGCAGTTCAGGTGATTCGATAAGCATGGAAACTACATATTTACTCGGAGTTATGTGTTTCTAACTGGTCGTCTCTATAAGCAGTGTAGCATGAAACTACATGTTCTTTGCTGGGGGAGTTATATTTTCTAACATGTTGTCACCATCAGCGGTGCAGCCTAGGACTACATGTTCTATGCTGTGAGTCATATGTTTCTAACTGGTCGTCACCATCAGCGGTGCAGCCTAGGACTACATGTTCTATGCTGTGAGTCATATGTT
>NW_013674610.1:6263-14038 GCF_000517525.1 Limulus polyphemus
GACTACATGTTCTATGCTGTGAGTCGTATGTTTCTAACTGGTCGTCACCATCAGCGGTGCAGCCTAGGACTACATGTTCTATGCTGTGAGTCGTATGTTTCTAACTGGTCGTCACCATCAGCGGTGCAGCCTAGGACCACATGTTCTATGCTGTGAGTCGTATATTTCTAACTGGTCGTCACCATCAGCGGTGCAGCCTGAAACTTGTACGTTATTTGCTCGGAGTTGTGATCCTAATTAGCTGTCACCGTTAGTTAGTTACGTAGCCTGGAACTATTTGAGTTCCGCTGGTGCCAGAAACATATACCGCTTTTATATTCAATTTTGCGCTTGCATGCTCGACTAATGTACTAGAGATCCAGCGAGCGTGATCGTGGGTAATCTTTACCACTCAGTATCACCTGCCTTCTCTCTCTCTCTTTCTTCGTCTTCTGTTCACTAGACTTTTCGGAGAAGGTACGTGTAGGTGACTCTCCGTCTGCGAGCTTCGTATAATTACTACCTTTATGCGTGCGTAAGAGGGGCTTCTGAATAGCTTATAGCATCGTCGTTCCTTTCAGCTCCTATCCTCCTGGAAAATAATTATACTTTATTTAGAAGGCTCTTTCTGGGCCTTCACTCTTTGTTTGTAGTATGGAATGAGTTAACTGTACTTAGCTTTGATCTAAACAATCAACCTGAGGATGTTAACCTCTGGATGTTTTAAAGATAGGTTTCACTAAAAGTCAGTGACTGAACTATTCACATCAAAAGCAGATCTTGACCACCTTTACCTCTAAGCTAAAAAATCATAGCAGTATTTACTACCCAATCCCATAATCGCTCAGACTGTTTTTACATTTCAACGTTAGCAGAATTTCTCACAACTGAACTTTAGAAGAATCTATAAAATATATATTCTTAAGTATGGTATTTTCATAAGTTTCTTTACCGATTAGGTAACTGACTGGTGATGAGCCTCATAACGGTAAGGCCTAACAACGTACTAGTTCGTAAAATCGTAGGATCAGCATGGCCTATTGGATAGCGTGTCAGGATACAGATCGATGAGTCAGGGGTTCGAGACGTTAAGTCGCTGAACACTCCCTACTTACAGCTATGGGCAGATTATAATAGTTAATGTCAATATCGTTATTCTGTTCAAAGAATTGGACAAAGCCCTTGTGGCGGCGGGGGCTGTTGACTGGCTGCGTTCCATCTGGTTAGTAGTCCAAAAATAGGGACTGCTATACTTGAACCTTAGAGATGCCGTTCAGGTTGAAAATTCTAATTCTTAAATTCTTGGATTTATTAGGGTCGGATTAAATGTTTTTCTCCTTTATGTTCTTCGTTTTTTGCATTAACGACCTTGGGATGTTAAACATGACACGATTTAATTGTTTTACGATAATTCAACACGATCAATTAATGAAATAATAGAATAAAAGTTCCATCCATGTATCTACTACATTAAATTGCACTGCATGTTTTGAGAAATTGGTTCACTCATTGCAAAACAGTTTAGAACGATGTGAAAGTTGAAAGAAAAAAATAAGAAGAAATGATCCATTAAATGTAACACATTGTTTTATTTAAAAACAAATAAAGTTTTTTTGTAATTAACAGCGTTGATTTTATAGTGTTTCACACTTCTAGTAGCTATATAAAATTTTCTTTAAGTAAAAAATAAGAAACACAGTGAATACATGTAAAAATATCATCTAAATATGACTGCTCTTTAGGCCTGTCTAACTAATAACTGCTACTTAGGCCTAACTAATAGCTGTTCTTTAGGCCTACCTAACTAATAACTGCTACTTAGGCCTAACTAATAACTGTTCTTTAAGCCTTACTAATTTCTGGTTTCTTTAAAATACTACCAAGTGCATCTTTAATAATCTAGATTAAGGGATCTCAAACTTTTATGTTCGTGAACAACCTGATTTTGTTTTTATTCCGGAGGATCACAATGCGATCAAAACACTATACTGTTGCTGTTTTTCTATAAGTATGTAACTTTTCCTCGAACCATCTGAAGGAAGCCCACGGACCACAGCTTGAGAACTAGTGGTCTAGAAAAATCCTATGCACAAGTAATTTATGGGTTGTCTTATTCAAACAAACAGCCTTGAAAATATAATTTTCTTTTCAAAATGATCGCTAGACAATTACATTCGTATTGCCTCTTGTTCAACGTGTTATTTAATTTATGGCGGTTAAAAATAAAACAGGCGAAGAAAAACAATTGTGGTAGCTTTTGTTCAATATATTAAATTGTATAGATCGCATATATATATTAAGACGTTAACTGATATACTCTCTGCCCGATGCTTTTTCTGAAATAGTGTTGCTGCTCTCACAATACAACTGCAAAGCAATGATTATGTAAATAACACTAACTAGTTTGGCGGCAAACGAATACAAGAACTACAGCTGGTAATAATACCCGCATGGCTGAACAAGGAGAGTCTGAAACTACCTGAATATTTACATTAATTTGCAAGTACAGTTGAGGTGTATTAATCTGGACAAAGGTTTGAGCCAGATATTTACCACCCAGTTTATTTTATCTATCTATCTAAAAGGTAATTAGTCTATACATATTATAATTCTTCGTCAGAAGTGTTATTTTTTCTTACTTCCATTTTTTTAAATGCCATTATTTATTGGTTTATAATTCAACTAAAGTAATCTACTGTGTCCAATATTCGAATATCAATTTACTCTGTTAATTCCCCTTGAAACCCTAAGAAACATGTGATAAATCACGTTTGAATATCAAATCAGTAAATTATGATGAGTTATCAATTTGAAGCTAATCGGATTTTAAACTAATTATTTTAGGTGATTTTAGCAATGAAACTGAGTAAAACGCAGTTCTTAAAATATCGATCAAATCACATTCTCTTGAGCAAAACAGGCTTATAAAAGTGAATGAAACGTATGTTTATCAGACATAAGTTAATAGCCCTCTTGTAGAATACATTGGTTTATGTATTGCTTTTACTATTCTAGAAACCGGGTGGTGGGCAGAGCACAGATACCCCATTGTATAGCTTTGTGCTTAAACTACTAACAAACAAAAGGTTAAGATCTTAATAAAATTTTTTGAAATGTATGGCGCAGTACTTAATAATCCTTCTCTTCTGATTTGTAGGTTATGGTCTTCTATTTTCTTGTCCTTATTTTTTCTGTGCGAGTGAGAGCTGCCTTGTCTTAAGTAACTTAAACCAATAGGTATACGTGTAACAAATAACTAGCAACACAAGTTATCCTGTTTAAAAACAACAACAATCTTAGGGTAAATAGCATTCTTCTCGAAATAAAAGCTTTGTCGATGTTGACTTATTTCGTATTTTAATCATTTTTTTTTAGTTTGTTCAGTAACTAACTTAGAATAACTCATTTCGTCATCCTGGTTTTAGTTGGCCTGAGTGATTGTGTATTTAAAATCTAAATTTCAGCCCTAAAGCATTTCCTGCTCTCTTTTTCCCCTTAGAACTTTTGCAAACAGATGTGAAGGGGCTGCTGGATCGTTATGAAAAAAGCAATTCTCGAAGCATTAGAATAACACATTACTTCGGCCTTTTTTTTTTCTGTCTACAGATGTCAGTCTTTCGCAGAACGACACGATTTTCTGTGTGAGTTATATATTGACAAGACAAACAGTTGCGTAAAAAGTTACTTTAGGGGCAGGTTATGCGTTTCTACATGCACCAAATAAATTAATTGCGCCAATGACACCTAAAAAGCCTCCTGTAAATACTGAGAGAGTACTCGTATCCTGGAAATAGACTTCTTGCAGTCGGCCATACAAGTGGTATTTGGACGTTTTCTTGTGACTCAATATCCCGGCAGCCTCTACACCGACCAGCTTTCCACGTCGAGTAGATCACTAGTTGAGAAATTTAATTGGGAACGAGTAAATGGTAGTTTTAATTGCATTATGAGGGGATGTGATGTGCACCAAGGATATATCTCGATCTCCTGTTAAAAAACCAGAAAAACTTTATAAGTTTTTATATCGCGTTTAAGAATTACATAGTGGATATAGCTTATGGGTAACACCTAATCCACTTGAATAAGACATTTCCAACAGAAAATAAAGATTACAAAAAGAACTACTTGTCGAACAAATAATTACAAAAGCCCTATCTTATGGTTTTGTTAAGCAACTTCTAATACTAGTGACTGAAAAGTAGTAAAGTACATTTCTTATAATCAAGTAAGTCAAATAACATAAATTTGTTATAGTTCAACAAAATACTACTGTTTTAGTTAAATAAGATGTTTCTGTAATGAGGTTTATTTAGACCAAATATAGTAGATAAAAACATTTAATAAATTTAGTAATAGTTCAATGTTAGTTAAAAATCTATTTATGTTTGTTTGTTTGTTCGTTTGTTTTGAATTTCTTATAGTTGTTAAACTTTCTCCTTCCTCCTCCCCCTATCTACTGGCCATAGTAAGGTTGGTCACGGTTTTGCTGGAGTTGGCCAGATTTCCTCTTAGAGTGACATTCTGCACACTCTAGAAGGTTGAAAACGAACTAATTAACAATTAAAAATGGATTATATTAATATCCCTTTCTTCCTCCATTTCTAATGGAGTTTGGGTCGTGACACTTCTACGACCCTCTTCCACTGTGATGACCCTAAAATCTGGTGGTCCGTTGCTGCTGCATACTTTATCTGAAACTAACTATTTTCTAAATGAAATATATAACTATAACATTTCTGCCTCATTTTCGCCATCTCCGGCTTGCACGATTCTTGCCACTCTTTATAGTCAGCTTCAAGGATGGCTACTCTATCTACAGTATCTATAAAATTCTGAATCACGCAGCGTTGGCTATAATTCTACACATACCATCAACCATCACCATGATTGTCGATCCGATACTCGAAACTGAGTTTGATGCTATCTTTTAAACCACGGCTTAAAGATTTCTGTTGTGGGATACAGCCTAGATGTTTGTATAACATTTTAGCCGTTTGTGTAACGTGGCCGAAATCGATCATGTAGTGGACCCCCCCCCAAAAAAAGAAAAATACTGTGATTCTGTCAGCATCAGTGTGTGTGTCCGAAATAGTAGGAACCCTGTACATAAACAAATGATACGCAACATTAGTACAGTTGGAACAACAAGTTAATAATCGTTATGGCACATGTGCCATTAACATAAACATCCACGGCCTGCATGCAGCTATATACGTATCCATGTAGTAGATTACCAGGCTCCATATAAACCACAGACTACACTAAAACGATTGTGTGCCAACGGTTATACAGCCACTGTTATTTGTTATGTAGTCAAATAAATTTTAAACCTACCATCATAATGTGCAATGATGCGTTTAATAATATTGCCCAGGTTTTATTAGAATACTCACAGCCATTTTTGCTATAGGCTGGCGGCACAATATTAAACAATAATAAAGAAGAACAAATGGACGATATTTCTTTTAAAATTAAGGTTACTTCTGTATAGCACATTTTAACTTGCAGTAGCTTATCACACTGTAACATTGTTTAACTTGCAGTAAGGAGCTCACGACTCACGACATTGTAACATTGTTTAACTTGCAGTAGCTCATCACACTGTAACATTGTTTAACTTGCAGTAGCTCATCACACTGTAACATTGTTTAACTTGCAGTAGCTCATCACACTAACATTGTTTAACTTACAGTAAGTAGCTCACGGCATTGCAAGATGTTTTTATCTTGCAGTAGCTCATCACCCTGTAACATTGTTTAACTTGCAGTAGCTCATCACACTGTAACATTGTATAACTTGCAGTAGCTTATCACACTGTAACATTGTATAACTTGCAGTAGCTCACGACATTGTAACATTGTTTAACTTGCAGTAGCTCATCACACTGTAACATTGTTTAACTTGCAGTAGCTCACGACATTGTAACATTGTTTAACTTGCAGTAGCTCATCACACTGTAACATTGTTTAACTTGCAGTAGCTCATCACACTAACATAGTTTCATTTGCAGTAAGTAGCTCACGACATTGTAACATTTTTTAACTTGCAGTAGCTCATCACACTGTAACATTGTATAACTTGCAGTAGCTCACGACATTGTAACATTGTATAACTTACAGTAGCTCACGACATTGTAACATTGTTTAACTTGCAGTAGCTCATCACACTAACATTGTTTAACTTGCAGTAGCTCATCACACTAACATTGTTTAACTTACAGTAAGTAGCTCACGACATTATAACATTGTTTAACTTACAGTAAGTAGCTCACGGCATTGTAAGATGTTTTTAACTTGCAGTGGCTTATCACACTGTAACATTGTATAACTTGCAGTAGCTCATCACACTAAAATAGTTTAATTTGCAGTAAGTAGCTCACGACATTGTAACATTGTTTAACTTGCAGTAGCTCATCACTCTGTAACATTGGTTAACTTACAGTAAGTAGCTCACGACATTGTAACATTTTTTAACTTGCAGTAGCTCATCACACTGTAACATTGTTTAACTTGCAGTAGCTCATCACACTAAAATAGTTTAATTTGCAGTAAGTAGCTCACGACATTGTAACATTGTTTAACTTGCAGTAGCTCATCACACTGTAACATTGTTTAACTTGCAGTAAGTAGCTCACGACATTTTAGCATTGTTTAAGTTGCAGTAAGTAGCTCACGGCATTGTAACATTGTTTAACTTGCAGTAACTCATCACATTAACATTTTTTAACTTGCAGTAAGTAGCTAACGACATTGTAACATTGTTTAACTTCCAGTAGATCATCACACTAACATTGTTTAACTTGCAGTAGCTCATAACACTGTAACATTATTTAACTTGCAGTAAGCTTTGATTCTAAAACTTAAAAACATATACTCAGGAAAGTATTAGGTCGTCAAGAAATTAATGTCGCATTTTGGAACACTTTCATTAACCACCCCCCAAAAAACGTACATCACGTATAATAGTTAAACGAACCGCCTAAACGTCACGTTGTAGCCTATATAATGTGTAAAGTTTAGTATACTCTAATCCCTTATAATGATGGCACACGACGAGACACACATTCGGTACATAATGCTGTTTGTATACAAGAAGTGAAACAACGCCTCTGTAGCCACAAACAATATCAAAGAAGATTATGGAAATGTTTTGAACGTTCGTAAGTGTCAACGATGGTTCATCAAATTTTGTTCAGGTGACTTTAGCCTTAAAAACTGTGATGACAGGGGTCGACATGTTGGAATTGATATTGGTGCTCTGAAGACGCTTGTTGAGTCTAACCCAAGGCAACATACTCGTGAAATGGCCCTGGAATTGCATGTCTCTCATGAAACAGTACGTAAATATTTAATGAATATGGGAAAACTCCATAAAGAAGGTGTTTGAGTGCCTCACGAACTCTCCGATGATCGTCGTTTCCAACGTGTGAACGTTGCTTCGTTTCTTTTGGCGCGTAATACGCGTGAACCATTTTTGGACAGAATTGTCACCGGTGCTGAGAAATAGATTCTCTATGCGAATATTTAACGCCAAAAACAATGGCTCAGTCCCAGGCAAAAACCACTTCCGACCCCAAAACCTGGACTCTATCCACAGAAAGTGATGCTTTGCATTTGGTGGGATATCAAAGGAGTAATTCATTTCGAACTCTTCAACCCACAGCGAACTGTCAATGCAGAGATCTACAGTCAGCAACTGGAACGTTTAAATCAAACCCTTCATCAGAAATGCCCTTCACTCGTCAATCGGAAAGGCGTTCTTCTCCACAACAATGCACGTTCTCATGTGGCACGTTT
>NW_013674610.1:14048-20326 GCF_000517525.1 Limulus polyphemus
CACAAGATTATGGAGTTGGGTTGGGAAGTTCTCTCCCACCACCATATTCTCCAGATATGGCACCATCAGATTACCATCTTCCAACTGCAGTAATATTGAAGTCAACTATGCATTTTACAGTGTAACATTAAATTATAATATTAAAGTCATGTAGGGATGATCTATGTACAGCTGTACAATCTCTATATTCTTATTTGCATTATTTTTGGCACCTCCATCCCTACATAATTTTAAATTTCCAAAATGCTTTTTATTACTCATTTTGTGACCTTTTTTTTCCTGACTGTTTTGTTTTGTAATTATGCACAAAGCTAGACAAGGGCTATCTGTGCTCTGCCCACCACGGGTATCGAAACCCGGTTTCTAGCGTTGTAAGTCCGCAGACATACCGCTGTGCCACTGGGGGGCTTTCCTGACTGAAAGTTAAAGTATTCTATAAAAGTGTGTAATAGAATTTAGTATTATGTGTATTGATTTTTTACTCCTTCATTTCATACATAATATAGGGGCTTGCTCCCTAAATGCACCGATTGTATAATGTACAAAGCATTAAGTATTTTACATGTTTCACGCCGTACTTAAGCTTTTTAAAGGTACACCACCTTTCTCTGAAAAAGCTAACTTCAAGGGGTAATGATAACATCGTTTACACTAGAGCTATGATTTTTTTAAATTACTACTAGTTATTACAACTAAGCGATGATATCGTGCACTGTCCTGAAACACACAGAGTGAATTTAGGTTTAAACCGACGTTAGTGATAAATTAGTTGTAGAGTTATTTGGACTGAGACAAGAAGAAGAAAGATGAACAGTTTGGTTGGTTGGTAACTTTCTGGTTTGGTATAGTAGCAATGGTTTCTTACCTTATTTTTCGGCTTGTTGGGTAGAGAAAGAAATGAAAGTGAATGGCAATCATATTTTAAAGTAAAACTCTGTTATAGTTGATATTTCAGCGTGTACTGACTCTATGATAACCATCTCAACCCAAGACGAAATTATCCATGTTATTGTAAAACAAATGACTTTCTTGGTGAGATTGAACTAACGTTCGAAAACATTTACCTCATAAATTTATTACTGTATGCTCCAAGGTATCTCTATCCGTCAGTCCATTTTCCCATCCCAGTTCACCCCTTGAAGAAGAAAGGTCTACCTCTTAAAATCGCTCTGGTTATCGGGCATCTTGTGTTTTACTACCAATACTATCGCTCGGGTTATCGACCATCTTGTGTTTTTCTACCAATAATTGTCGCTCGGGTTATCTGGCATCTTGTGTTTTTCTACCAATAATTGTCGCTCGGGTTATCGGGCATCTTGTGTTTTTCTACCAATAATTGTCGCTCGGGTTATCGAGCATCTTGTGTTTTTCTACCAATAATTGTCGCTCGGGTTATCGGGCATCTTGTGTTTTTCTACCAATAATTGTCGCTCGGGTTATCGAGCATCTTGTGTTTATCAACCAATAATATTCTTATTCGTAATATTGCAGTTTCCTTGTCGGAACGCTGTAGTTGTCGTCATATTCATACTTTCAAACCAAACACACACACACACACACTTATCACATTTCGGTCTTGGGTTATCTGCTCTCACTCATATCGTAGTTCTGTCTAGGTGGTCTAGAAACCAGTCAGGGATTCAAATATGAATTTTCACACCCGAGTGACTTCGGTATCCATGGAAACAATCGGCATGCATCTTACCATTGAAATATCAATCACTAAAATACATCCTTAGCGCTGACAGGAAAATTTTTCACTTCCAGTAGATATTTTAAATGATTATTGTGACATATTATTATGAAATACAATTTCAAATAATAAGAAATTTGATTGACGAATACTTAGGAGCGATGGGCGTGTGTAACATGACATAATCCTGTCCCTATGTAGCTAGCTGACTGACTTTCTTATCAAACCGCCTCCAATTCTGCAAGCCATACAGAGAGATGGGGAAAAACCCTCTCATGTTAGTTTTCGAAGGTAGGACCTTCGTTGCATGAAATCGGTCTTTTAAAGTCTAGATAGTTGTCTCGCGGGCTTACTTTACCATTCATTACTTTTCAGACAACACTAATAAAGTTGATCTCTGGCCATCCTTACGATATTCAAGTACCCTAAAAAAATTATATATACATGTTCAATATTTCGATTCTGAGGGAAAATGGGAATATTTACATAATTTTATTATTTAAATTTCTGAGAGCGCTGAGAAATTTGGTGTGGCTGTTGTTAAGCACAAGGCTAAATAATAAGCTTTCTATGCTCTGCCAACCACGGGTATCGAAACCCGAATTTTAGCGTCGTAAGTCCACAGACTTACTGCTGAGCCACTGATGGGCACGCTGAAGAGAAATGATGTTTCAAAACAGAAACGTCCAACTTAAAATAAAATCTACTACAAGTTGCAAGATGTTTGTGTGTTCCTTAAATTAAAATCTATTACAAGTTACAAGATGTTTGTGTGTTCCTTTTTTATGCACTAGGTGTTCATCCGCTGATCCAAGAATGAATGACCTCATCAAATAAATTATTGCGCTGGTCGCAAAAACATTCGAAGAAAACATCAGGAAAGATAATTATACTCTGGTTTCTTTTCCTTCTTTCTCGCCCCCCCCCCCCCCAGTGGCACAGCGGTATGTCTGCGGACTTACAACGCTAGAAACCGGGTTTCGATACCCGTGGTGGGCAGAGCACAGATAGCCCATTGTGTAGCTTTGTGCTTAATTTCAAACAAACAAACCTTCTTTCTCTTATTGTGACAATGACTTCAGGCTGTTTGTTGTGGCTGTTGGTGACGTAGTGACACTTCAGTGATTGTCTGACAGGACATATCCTGATCAATGACTCACAGTCCTCAACCATAGTTTTCGTTATAACGGAATTCGAAATGCTATTTCTTGCTGGGAAATTCGGCGCTATAATTAAGCTGCGGCTGCGTTGTAAGAGTGACAGTCAATCTCTTAGCATGAATAGTAAGTGGAAGGGTGCTAATGACCGGCTGTCTTTCTTCTGGTCAGTAGCTCAAAATTAGCTACAGCTTTGGCATAAATACAAATATAAAAATATGTTCAGTAATATAAATAATTTTAAAGTAATTTACCGTGGCTTGTTCAGACTTGTTTGTAATTAAGCACAAAGCTACATAATGGGCTATCTGTGCTCTGCCCACCACAGCTATAAAAACCCGGATTTTAGCGTTGTAAGTCCGCAGACATTCCGCTGTGCCACTGGGGGCTATCTACCGTGACAAGACAAAATAGCAGAGTAGGCATTGAGATGAGGATTTTCTATTAGTCTTAATGAAAATGATGGTACCCTGTCTGTTAGTTTGTAGACTTTTGATCATATTGACAGGCATATAAGTATCTAGTTGGACAGACATACAGCTTGGTAGGAGAATTAGCTGAAACAAGTCCTGGGTCTAATAAATATACTGATAGGAAAGTCAGTGAATTCAGTCGTCGGCGCTCATGTAAAAAAATGCCCAGATGGCGCGATCCTAATAACTGACGTAGTTAATTCATGGTGTCTGCAAGTATCCAATTACCTGAAAGTTGTTTACTACTGAACACCTAATGAATTATTAATTACGTGTAACTGACCCACTATAAATGTAATTGTGCTTAAAGTATTGATAAATATGTACTCTTTCACAAACATATTTATATATATTTTAACTCTTGACAAACTATGATGCTATAATTTGGAATAAGAAAACGCGAAGTAAACAAGAACAGGGACAAAACGTTATATAAACTTTACAAGAAGCAAAACAAAATTGATCATTTGCATTTATCCTTTAGTTAATGAAGTGAAATAATAACAAATACAATGAAATTACTATCATCTCGTGAAAAAATTACTGTTAATCTCATTGTAACTTTTCAATTTCTTTTATAGTTCCTCATAGCTGATTTATAAGCCTCAAACTTCTTTTAACTTTAAAAATTTGCATACACATAATATTAAATTACAGGCTTATGTGGTCGTTAAAGAGCTAACAAATTGTTAATTCTTTGTTTATATCCTGTTCTTGTACAGTGGAGAAAGAGAACACGTAGATCGTACGTAAGGACCTTAGCAACAGTTAGATACTTGTGTATCCTTGTAAGCTTACCGTGACTCGTAGTGTCCGGCTCCTAGCAACAACCCCTGGCCTTAGAATCACGATATCGTCAAGGAAACGTGTTCAGAACACGATCAAAATTCTGCCTGAAAACCTTCCTCGAGTTGCTTTACTCCAGCAAGGACGCATGCTCTTTGTAAGTTGTGGTCATTGCAAGCATGTCGAGGCCTTATGTTACATTACCATAGAGAACCTCTGTGCCACCAAAAGAAAGAGATGGGTGAAGAAAGCAGGCATATGATAACGATACAAACTCCAAGGTGAGCAGTCTATTCCAAGGAAGTTTGGTAAGATATTTTATGTGAAGGAAAAATGGTAGAAATAACCCCTCCTATTAAGATAGGAAAAATACAAGTTTTGCTAACTTGCGTTCATTTTAATCGTTTTCTGTCCACGTTGCAAAGATTTCATGTCCTAACCCAGGAAACTTTTTTTACAGATGGAAGTAAACATAGTTTTAAAATGTAATACTTTATAACAAAATATTTATCTTTGGTCATCAAATACTGCTGTTAAGAATTTCCAGATATCTGTACGTACATTCTTCTGTATAATAACAGACAGATGACACTGCTGTTTATATTTTACTGATATCAGTACGTCCATTCTTCTGTATAATAACAGTCAGCAGATACTGCTGTTTATATTTTACTGATATCTCTATCTACATTATTCTGTATAATAACAGTCAACAGAGAGTTCTGATTAGATTTTACAGATATCTGTATGTACGTTCTTCTGTATAATAACAGTCAACAGATAGTTCTGATTAGATTTTACAGATATCTGTCTGTACATTCTTCTGTATAATAACAGTCAAAAGATAGTTCTCATTATATTTTATAGATATCTGTATGTACATTCTTCTGTATAATAACAGTCAACAGATAGTTCTGATTATATTTTACAGATATCTGTATGTACATTCTTCTGTATAATAACAGTCAACAGATAGTTCTGATTAGATTTTACAGATATCTGTACGTACATTCTTTTTCTGTATGATAACAGCCACCAGATATTGCTGATTAGATTTTATAGATATCTGTATGTACATTATTCATAATAAGTTATCAAACACTTTACAGCTATCTATATGTCAGTTCTTGTGAACACTGTCTTGGTGTTCCGCTGTGATCTGTCTGCAACATCTCGCTTCACATCACATTTAGTTGGTTCATCTGAAGATGAAACTGATAAAATCCTGCATTCTTTACGACACAGGATTCTATAGTTATCCTGTTATAATTATCCTCGCCCCCGGAGGCGGAATTGTAGCGGGGTTGTATTGTGGGCGAGGTTATTACAATCGAGTTTGTGTGTGTGTGCGTTTGTCTGTGTTTCTGAGCGCGTATCTCGAAAAATAATTGACCGATGTAAACGAAAATTTTACATAAAATGGGAAGCGAGGATGGGACAATCCTTCTCAAATTTGGTCTAGATCCAATTCCGGATCCGGGTTCTGGATCACTTTGAAGCATTTTTTAAATGGGAAGATAGGGCATTTTTGCAGTTTTGGGTTAATAACTCTGTGAAGTCTGATCGGATTTGTACTAAATTTCATGGGCACATGAGACTCCTCATCACATTACAAAAAATGATCCGGAGCTTTGATCATTCTGGATTTGAGAAGGATTTTCTGAGTTTTCGAAGGTGAAACTTAACGTTATCCAATATAAACGCATGCAATCTCGAAAATGAGCGGGGTGGGGTTGGGGGGGAGGGGAGGGTATGCAATATCTCTGATTGCTCTTGTTTCCAGAATAAAAATATAATCAGAAGTTTAAAAATTACTGTGGCTACTATTTGGGATGGGAAGTCAGGGACTGATTTAGTTGACCACTTTAGCTAAATATCGGACAACAACAACAAAATATCCAAACAGGTTCCAGATCTCAGGTTCTAAGCGAAACGGCAGGCAGAAATTATGCACTGCCTAAACTCTTCCCATCTTAGGTTCTGGTAATCAACATGTAAGACCAGTAAAAGTTTATTGACCATAGAAGTATTTTTCAAATTATATATTATGTTGTTTGATAGATTAATTAGGCAGAGTATTCATGATGAAACTTAGTTGAATGGACGGCAAATTCCTGTTGTAGAAACACAAGTGTAGAGGACAAAATACGGAAGACTTTCGAAACGTCG
>NW_013674610.1:20347-21120 GCF_000517525.1 Limulus polyphemus
GTTTCTACAACAGGAATTTGCCGTCCATTCAACTAAGTTTCAGATTTATTGATCATAGAAGTATTTTTCTAATAATTTCTTCTATTGTGTATTTGTTATTAAGCACTAACCTACACAACTGACTATTTGTGCTTTGCCCATCGCGGGTATCGTAACCCAATTTTTGATTTATAAACTCAATCGTACTTCTGAGCCACTTTGGGATAATTCTTGTAGGTGTTCACAAAACATACATCCTTATTCCACTGACTGTGCTATATTATTTTACGTAGCACTGTTAGCTCTGTGCTTTCTGTGCACTAATAGGCCACACAGAAGTTATTATACTTCTGTGTTGTTGAAATATATTTCTTCATTAGTGAGAAAATACCTGAGACGAACCGCGTTTAAACTGATTACACGCGCATGTTCTCTGAGGACACGTCTACATTGATAAAATACCGGAGACGAACCACGTTTAAACTGATTACACGTGCATGTTTTCTGAGGACACGTCTACATTGATAAAATACCGGAGACGAACCACGTTTAAACTGATGACACGTGCATGTTCTCTGAGGACACGTCTACATTGATAAAATACCGGAGACGAACCACGTTTCAACTGATTACACGTGCATGTTCTCTGAGGACACGTCTACATTGATAAAATACCGGAGACGAACCACGTTTAAACTGATTACACGCGCAGGTTCTCTGAGGACACGTCATGACACTGCTGTTTATATTTACTGATATCAGTACGTCCATTCTTCTGTATAATAACAGTCAGC
>NW_013674610.1:21141-25352 GCF_000517525.1 Limulus polyphemus
TACTACGCGCAGGTTCTCTGAGGACACGTCTACATTTGACAAAATACCGGTAACGACGTAACCACGTTAAACTGATTACACGCGCAGGTTCTCTGAGGACACGTCTACATTGATAAAATACCGGAGACGTAACCACGTTTAAACTGATTACACGCGCAGGTTCTCTGAGGACACGTCTACATTGATAAAATACCGGAGACGAACCACGTTTAAACTGATTACACGCGCAGGTTCTCTGAGGACACGTCTACATTGATAAAATACCGGAGACGAACCACGTTTAAACTGATTACACGCGCAGGTTCTCTGAGGACACGTCTACATTGATAAAATACCGGAGACGAACCACGTTTAAACTGATGACACGTGCATGTTCTCTGAGGACACGTCTCATTATAAGTTTAGTCCCCCGATGGGACAGCGATAAGACTGCGGACTTACAACTCTAAAATACATGGGTCGAGTCCCGGCTTTGGTAATCAATATATTGTCTAGTGCAAAATATCATGTTTAACAAGCTTTCAAATATTTACCAGTTTCGATAAATAGTATAAAACCGTGCCTGGTGTGATTTCTACATATTTAAATGTGCATGTAATTAACATGTAAACAGATATGTTCTATTTTCGTACGTTCTTTACTTTCATTACTGTAGAAGCGACTGAAATTATATACCAGTTTTCTGAAAGACATGAACACAACTTTCCCGAATGTTCTCTGGTGGACGAAATGTTTTCGCTTTTCATTCACCAGTGACATGCGTATGTTTTGATGTTCATTGATAACACTAACATGAAGTCACTTGCAACATGAAGCCACGCGTAGCTGCTTTAAATATCTACATGTCAGTCTCAGTTTGCAGATTTGGATTATGTGCCCAGTTAAAACTCAAGCGGAAAATGTGTAGCGATAAGTAATACACATTAACACTGCCTGTGAGTAGTTCACTAAATAGTTTATAACAGATAATTTTCATGTACCTCAAGGACAGAGAGTTGAATCCTTAAACATTAGCTACTATCTGTGTAGGAAAGGGTCAACATCATATTTTATTGAGACTGTACTAGACGATTTATAACCTTCGTCAAATTTTCGTACTACTTTTCAATGTATTTATTATTTATTTATTTAGACGCTAGAAGAGTTTAGCACTAGTTCACCTTCCCTCTAATTGTGGAGTCCCATCGCGGTACGTTTGTTAGAACGTAGTCCAGGTAGCGTTGCGCCGTCCCCAATTCTTAACTATCGACCACACTCTGGTTTGTTTTGAATTTCGCGCAAAGCTACTCGTCCTTACTTTAGCAGGGATAGACTAGATGGAAGGCAGCTAGTCATAACAACCCATCGATAACTCTTGGGCTACTCTTTTACCAACGAATAGTGGGATTGACCGTCACATTTTAACGCCCCGACGGCTTAAAGTTTGACCATGTTCTGTGACGGGGATTCGAACCCGCGATCCGTAGATTGCGAGTCGAAAGCCCTAACCACCAGGCCATGTCTGGCCCCGAATATATTTAGGCAACAACCACTTTTATTGTTATTAGTTACTGTATAGAAGTTTGTAAAATTGTTTTAATTTCAACTGCCAGGTACCCAATTTAAATACGATTATTTACTTAACCATAACTTACACTAGTATTAAAGGCTTGATGAATTTGGTACCAGCTCCTCCCTCCAACTATCTTCTCAAGGCTCCTTTGGTGATAACTCCCAATTAACTTTGACTCAAGAAAAAGTAGGTATATGTTCTTTCCATATATTTTCGCGCTCGTTCCACTTTTATTATTTCATCTTCTTTCTTCCAATCTTCCAGTTGACCGGCACGAACTCTGTTTATAAACAATCTTTTCCTGTCAACATGCTACTTCATTGACGACATTAGTTGGAGATCTAACCAGGCTGCCCAAGGGCTGTTCTTTATCAGCCAGATGGTCCATTTTCTCATTTATTGATATGCCGCTGTGGCCTAGAATATAGGTCGTTATCAGGTTAACTCTTCTATGAATAGAAATAATTTTTTGTTGGAATATACATGTTGTAAAAATTATAGATGTTCTATTTTCTAGCTGTTTTAAGCATTACCTGTTTCGAATACCCACGCATCGTTGCGGAGTTCAAAAGCTCTCTCGTGAATCACAGAGGCCTTAATGTACTGATCAAGCCCCTCCATTACCCCTAATAACTTCTATAATGTAAGGGAGTTTATGGTAAGGCCTGATAACTATATTTGAGGGAAGGTATGATAAATATTTGAATGATAAGGGATGGTTTTGAGGGTTCTTTAATGGATGGAACAGCCTAGATATAACAATAGGTCCCTTGTTGTCCTTAAATTTTCATATATAAGTTCAATTCTGGAACAATAAGTTCTTTTAGATGGCTATTTATTTACATAATCCACCCCCCCCCCACCCACACACACATACACAGTGACTCAGCGGTAAGCTTGGATGTTTATAAAGTTAAAATTCTGGGTTCGGTCTCTGCGGTATGGACAGTGCAGATATCCAATTATGCAACTTTGTACTTAACAACAAAACAAACAGAAATCAACACCTTTACATTCATATACATTTTATTTCAATAAATCTTTCTAGCATTGCCATAAACGTTCGGATTTCGTTTTCAATTCTTCTGTTACGTAGTAACAAACATACGTTTTCTTTCAGCTTACCACCAATCTTCTACCGCAGTGGGTTGTGTGTGACCTTCAAGGATATAAAGGGGGGTCCGGAAGATACAAGATGTAAATAATGTTTCGTTTTTTACATTAAACAGAAATCGCTCCTAAATCTCCGACAAAACAAAAATATTATTAGTGATGTATCTTTTTTTTTCTTCAAATTTTCACACAATCGATGGCATTATTGCACACTTTAGTTAGTACGGCGACCAAGTTGTGCCATCTGTTGAACTTTATTTGTCTCAAAAACCAAAACCGGGCATCACTCCACGAGCGAACAGCTGTGCTTGTTCAAACAGGCACATCCTTCCCATTAAGATTTACATTAAGTTCATTGGTTCAAAGTTGTTTGTTTTAATACTTCAAGGACTAGCGCTATAAATATAACTTAGGCAGAAAAGGTCAAGGGTATGGTGGACTAGGGTCACAAATACAATTATTGACAGGTTAGGAGTCATCTTCAGCTAAGACAATTTTATTTTTCGTGCAGGATAGTTGGCATAAAAAGGTCATGATAGGTTTGAGAAATCTCGATATAATTCATCACACTTTACAGTTGTTAACTATTTCACCGGTTTCATCTCAATTTACAGTTATTAGCTCTTTCACCGGTTTCATCTCACTTTACAATTGTTAACTCTTTCACCAGTTTCATCTCACTTTACAGTTGTTAACTCTTTCACCGGTTTCATCTCACTTTACAGTTGTTAACTATTTCACTGGTTTTATCTCAATTTACAGTTATTAGCTCTTTCACCGGTTTCATCTCACTTTACAGTTGTTAACTCTTTCACCGGTTTCATCTCACTTTACACTTCTTAACTCTTTCACCAGTTTCATTTCACTTTACAGTTGTTAACTCTTTCAACAGTTTTATCTCACTTTCCAGTTGTTAACTCTTTCACCAGTTTCAGTTTACATCACAGTTGTTAACTCTTTTACCAGTTTCAACTCACTTTACACTTGTTAACCTTTTCATCAGTCTCATCTCACTGTATTGTTGCTAAACCCTTTCATCAGCTCTTCTCACTTCACTGTCATTAATTTTTTCTTTGGTTTCAACTTTTTGCTCACTCCAAATATAACACTAGAACACACCACTTGTTTAATACTAATGTATGATAAAGCTTATAAATGATATAGTAACTGAACATTTCTATTCATAGGCAAACTTGTAAGCATTAAGAACTGTATTACTTATTCATGCCTATACAAGTACTGTATAGTTTATTATAATTTTTTTATGTTCAGAAAGTAAAAGTCGGGATAGGTTTATGAGGACTTAATTATTTTAGTCAAAAACCAAACCAAACCATTTAATACTATTCTTATTTTACGTGAATTTTCCTTATTTAATATTTTTAAAATCCTTCATTGTTTTATCTTGAATATAAAATAATATTCCATTCCAAACAAAAAACAAAATTTCAAAATAATAGAAAGACAACAAATCCCCTATAAGGAGATGAGTTTTCTATTATTTTACAACAACAACAGGCCCGGCATGGCCAGGTGGTTAAGGCGC
>NW_013674611.1:0-5407 GCF_000517525.1 Limulus polyphemus
CTCGGAAAGGATGGATGATATTCACCATCAAGTGCATTCAAACTTGAAAACGTCTGCTGATTGGATGAAGCTATCTAATGATCAGAGATCTACTTAAGTCAGCCTTGAACCTGGAGTCAAGGTGTGGTTGTATAATCCCAGGAAGACCAAAAGGAAGTCTTGTAAGTTGACTTCTCCATGGGAAGACCCATATGACATAGTGGATCGTCTCTCAGATGTGACACTCCAGATAAAATGTGGTCGGCGAGGTAAGCCAAAAGTGGTGCATGCCAACAGGCTTTGGCGTTATCACGGTCCAGGACATTTCAGTTGGGATGAAGTGGACAACAGAATAAATGTCGCTGCTGAAGAAGTGTCACCTGAAGAAGCCACCGTCGAAGAAGAAACTCTACTAAGTTTGAGAAGGGAAACGGTGAAGCTCTTGATGAAGTTACTACCACTGATGTGACTGTTACTGAGGATAGGACATTTCCTGATGAAGCAGATGAACCCCACGTGAAGCAGAAGCCAACGAGATGGAGACCAGTGCGGAAGAAGATACATCCCATAAAATTAAGATACTTTGTTGAATTGTAATTTTGTGTTTGTAATTCTGTACATTTAATTAATTATTGTTAATTGCTATTGGTTTATTGTAAGTGGCTATTGTTCGAGACGAACAATACTAAGGAGGAAGCAGTGTTGCGTCAGCGAAGTCACGAACCTTTATGATTTATCGGGAGACTACTAGATTGGGGGTAGTCTGGTATATCGTAACGCAACAAGTGAATGAGTAATTGAATGTATGCGGAGAAAATATTGTTGGCCACGTGAGACGTGAATTATAGTGTTTGTTATAGAGCGACTGTTGAAATTAAGTGTATCGTAAAGTTGTATTCGGAAAGAATAAACCAGTTTTATTTAAGAAAGGACTTGTGTCGCTAAAGTTTCGTCGGAACGAAGTTACGGAAAATTAACTAACGAATGGAGACGTAACAGTATTATGATACTACAAGAAGATAGAGCCGATGATATATTCAAATACCACAGGAAAAGGGAACACAAGTTTCAGTTTCGGCAGGGTGCGAGTCATTTTCAGCTAAGACAGTTTTATTTTTCTACCAAGATGGTTGATATTTGAAACTGGTTGCCTTCATATACGATGAGTGCAGAAAATTTAAGGAGGTTTAAGTAAAGGCTTGATTTTTATTTAAATAATAAAGGCTGGCTTTGAGAGTGTTGCTTTTGTTAATGTACGGGATAGTCTCGATGGACCAACAGGTCCCTTGTTGTATTGTGATACTGTGCTAACTCTAGTGATTATTCTTTTACAATGTGCTGTGTTTACAAATTTAAACACTTTATACATACTGTTATCTACTAATAGTAATATTGAACTGTCTTCATAAAGTGCATTTTATTTCTAAATTTATCATTTCAGTTTGACTGTGTTCAAGAGGGCGGCACTATCGAAAACGTTATAGTAGTTTAGGAGAAAAGTAACAAAAAATTCTTATCTTCTTGGTCAAGAAATTTGGAGATTTAGGAAATTAGTTTATAGAAATTGAATGTATTAATATTATCATTGCTGCATGTGTTAAAACTCCATATTAGAAAATAATAATTGGGAAATTTGTGGATTAAAATGTTCAAATTTATTGTGAGTAGCTAATTTTATTGTTATACTCGTAATTAGTAGTACTACTAGTACTGGTATTAATAAATAATAACATTGCTTGTACTGTTTAGTTGACACTTTTTTTTTGTAGTACTCTACGTTACGTTACAAGTTACGGTTAAATTTGGAAAAGTAGCTAATTATTTTAAATAATTATTATTATTAGAAGTATGCATACACCACACTTACGTGTTATGTAGTAATATTAATAAGCCTTTAAGAATTAGACTAGCATTGTACTTGTAGTCATGTAAAGCATTATTAGTATAATATTTATAATACTAATAGTACTAAAGTTAATAGTATTAGTAATATTACTATTAGTAATATATCATATCGTAAGTCTGAAGTAAAGCAAAACAAGATCATGATGTACAATAAAATGTAACTTGTAAAATGTAAGTGAAGTATTTAATATGCCAACAAAATATACTATTACAAAAATATGTTTTAGTTATTGGATTAATAAAAAGTGCATTGAATGTTAACACCATACACTTATTTTAACATACTTAGCCTGGTTAGGTATACCCTTAATAATGATAATCTCAAATTAAATTTTGTGAAATAAATTAAATTAAGTTGTTTTTTCTATCACTGAAGAACTTTAAAATGCTTATGAAAATTATGTACAATAGTAAAACTTCCTAAGAAATACTTTTGCATTTTGGTCATACTGAAAGTGAAATTAAGCACACAATTTCATATAATGTACAAACTTAAATTTCAACAGTAAGTCATGAAGACAGACTTTGTGCTATAAATGTAAAATATGGAACAGCTTTTAAATTCTCTACTTGGTATGGACAAAGAGTTGGTATATTGATATATAACATCAAATGTTACATAAATCATATCAGTCAATAATTGGTGTCTTGTTTATTTATTAGGGACTATTAAATAAAGTGTATATTTCTGAATCTTGATTTTTATAAATATCACTATCAAAGTTCTTGTTTTGAACCATTCTATTCTTGTAGGAGGGGTCAAAACTGTTTACACAGTATACAAAATAAAGCCTCACCAGTCTTAAAAACACAATGATAACCACACTCTTAACTTCAAATTTGTTTAAATGAAATCATGCTTATTCCACCCTTCTTTTTTACTACTACAACCAAACACTCAGTTAAGGACTTGTAGGTCTTATCAACAATCACAACTAAATCTGTTTTTCACCAGTGTCACATCCCAGGTGCATGATTTTGCACTTCAGTATCAAAGCTCATGTTCTATATTCTAACCAATAACTAAGACTATCAAAAGTTCTTTTCAGTTAAAAATATCTTTTAGTAGAATATGTTCATTACACCTTCATAGTATTACAAGCAAGTAATATGACATTAAGCAATACTGGGCATTTATATAGAGGTAACATATTCTTTTGATTTGTAATTAAGATATGTATAAATACATCCTAAAATTCTATTAGACTTCCCACCAACAACAAAATAACTACTATGCCAAGATCCCTTACATCAGATGAAGAAATGGTCAATAATTTACTTAAAAGTGGCTGATGATATTAACCAGTTTGGACACTGGAGGGTCAAAGTGTGCATGCCACAACCATTTTTTTTTACAGATTTACAGCCAGAATTTAATTAAACTACTTTATTATTTATTTATGCTAATCAACTTGACATTAAGACATAGTTTATAATTCACATCTTTATATTATCTAAGTTTTAACTTCTTAATTTCAAAAGAAAGTATTTAAAGATCTCAGTCTGCACCCTCGAGTTACATGATGCAGTGGCACTGTGATTTCTTGTTTATTGATTTTTTTCTCTTTGCTTATAAAGTCTTGAGATTGTTCAACCAATTGCAAACACATGCTATAGATATTGACAAGTCAGAATATAAAATTTCAACATTTTGTTGCCTTACTGAGATATCACTATACTTGTTCAATCCCTCCAATATTCTCTGTTTTTCAAGAAATGTTTATAATACTCTTTCACATTGCTCTTGGACATGTTTATAACCAATATAAAAAGCAGATTCTAAACTGTATAATACAGATGAATGTCAGTTTAGTTTTACTGGTCAAAGCTTATAGTTCACTGGGAGAGCTTGATGTGTACAAACTAAAGACATTGCTCCAAGCAGTGGTGGAAGTTTTTAAACGTAGTTAGAAAGTCAGGTATCAGGTAAGTTACAGGATATTCTGTTCTAGTGCTTAATATATCTTGTATGTTCTATAATACATATTTGAAAAGCTACAAAAATTACTTTTGGACAACCAACATAGAGAAAAATAGGCTTACTAAATGATGCACCCAAGTGCAAAAACTCAAGGTTTAAAGTTAATTCTAACTTTCTTGGTTTTTATGAACATTGTTTATTTCCAGTTATTGTTATATATTTTTAACAAAAATAAATAAATTTAAAACTGGGAAGTTATTAGGTTAGATAAAAAAAACCTCAAATGAAGATATTGATTTCTTCGTGAGGGATGTGCATATACACTATGTCTTTATTGAGCTGTTGCAGCATTTAATCATGTTATAGAACAAGATCATCACAATAGGATAAGATATTTGAAATTATTTTTTCCTGAAAAAGAAGAGTTAGAGGGGATCTGATTGAGGTGCTTGAGATTGTTAAGAGAATTCATAATGTTGATGCATCATCATTTTTCTTACTTAATTGTGAGAACGGTAGGCCTAAGGGCCACAGATCTAAATTTTGGCAAGGTAGGAGTTATCTTCAGCTAAGACAGTTTTCCTAACATGATGGTTGGTCTTTAGAATGGGTTGCCTTTAGATGTGGTGGATGCAATAAAATTTAAGAGCATTGTAAGGAAGTGTTAATAAATATTTGATTAATAGGGCCTGGCTTTGAGTTTATTTTTTGTTTTTTGGATGGGATTGCCTAGATGGACCAATATGCCTCTTTTTGTCCTTAAAGCTTACATTATTCATTGATTATCTGTTTATATGAAACATGTGATCCAAATTATAATATCCTTATTGTGTGTACCATAATTAAAAATCAGTTGCCATTCTGTAGTACACCAGCATTTTCAATATAATTAGAAATATTCAAGAGTTTAATGTCATTAACAAACTTTATTAATTTGCTAAATATGCTCCTACCATTAATGTAATTAAGAAAAAGGCCCATGCACTGACGTTTTGCAGTTTGACAAGACAGCAATATCCACTATGAATATTATGACAGCTTTCAGTGGAAAAATGACAATTGTGTTACGTCTCCGTTTGTTAATTAACTTTCTGTAACTTCGTTCCGACGAAACTTAAGCGACACAAGTCCTTTCTTAGTAAAATTGGTTTATTCTTTCCGAATATAACTCTGCGATACACTTAATCTCAATATTCGCGCTAAAACAAACAGTATCACGAACGAATGTTAACTTCAACAATACCCTGTGACTGCAGTTCAATTACTCACTGTCTACACACACATTACCTTACCTCGTCACGTTTTCCCCTCTTATATATACCAGCCTACCCTACTAGTAATTACTAGAGCATTCCTGAAAGAACAAGATAGTTCTAGAAACTAGAGGGCGCCACAGTGGTCATGTGACTCGCTGACACAACAATTGCAAACTACAAACAATCCAGATAGCTCACTCAAAGCTACACACCCAAATCACCAATATGTACATTGAAAGGTAAAACCACACTTCATGCTAAAGATGATATCTGATCTACCTGACAACACTTGTGTATTTGATTTATTGGTAGGAGATATCAGTGTCAAACACCCCACCTGTTGTTG
>NW_013674611.1:6212-24924 GCF_000517525.1 Limulus polyphemus
GAACACTATGATAATCAGAGCTAAACTGAAGTATTATGTGGGTGTAACGTTTGAGAGACTACTTCACCAGCCACATGAACACTATGATAATCAGAGCTAAACTGAAATATTATGTGGGTGTAACGTTTGAGAGACTACTTCACCATCCACATGAACACTATGATAATCAGAGCTAAACTGAAATATTATGTGGGTGTAACGTTTGAGAGACTACTTCACCAGCCACATGAACACTATGATAATGAGATCTACCAAAGACATCAATGAACTTGCAGCAGGAAATATTGTTGAAGAACATCAACAATGCTGTATTAAAGTTTTTCCACTCCATCTGTGATTTCGAGACTGTTGATGATGATTAGTCTGAGTGCTGGATAAGATTGTAAATATACAACACAACTGATTAAGACTGGTCATGAGGTGTATTTCAGCCATCCCATCAAGGTCCTATTACACCTCAAAAGTATAATCAACATTGCAGAGCATCAACAGTGCTTGCAAGCAGAATTTTTCCCAAGGGCCTTGCATTATAAAAACTGTGTATTCCATCATCAAGCAGCTGCTCTTTTCAATTGGGATATTCCAAATCCAAAATGACCCTGCAGACAGCATTCAATAGGGGATTACCTAAAAATACATCGAAAGACAATAATAGATGTTTCGGTGTTGTATAATCACCACTGAGATATATGTTCACCACCAGATTTCAGATGCTTTCATGTAGAATAAACATCTGATATCACTGGAATCTGTGGAAATCAGCCTAGCCAAAGAATGTAGTTTACAGTCATCTGTAATCATGGCCACAGATGGTTTTTACACTACATATAGTGGTTGGGCATTCATTGTCTCAGAAAGCAATAACATTCTACATGAGGCTGATGAAATATTCAAGTTTCTCACAAGCCATAATGCAAGCTTTTCTTTTGGTTGCTGAAAGCAATTAGCTGCAAATAGACAGTGCAACTAACATATCTGTAACTGACTGCAAGCAGTAGTGCAAAAAGTTCAGAGTGGTTAGTCCCCTGATGTATGGCAGAAAGCAAAGCTACTGCTTTTTAAAACCATTACCTGGATATTTGAGCCAGTCCATGCAGGAGTAAATTATGAAAATTTAGGAGTGAAAGCAAAGAAGAATATGTAATAATATGTCAAATTCACTACATCTGTAATATCCAGTTCGACTAGGCCTTTCACTCAGTATCAGGGCTCACTGGGCTGGCGGGGCTACAACTGACATAATAATGGTCTAAGTACTATTTATATCATTAATTTCATGAACAACAACATTTATGATGTTAGACATATTAAGTAAGGGAAATTTTTATGAATCTTATTAAAGTAATTTACAAATTATAATTAAGATAATAATTAATAATACAATATTATTTATGAACTGACAAAAGAAGTTCCTGTATCAAATATGGCACAACTCTACTGGAAGTCTTCAATAGTAAAGTGAAAGCCTTAACTGACATTCACAGGAAGTAGGACTGCTGGAAAACATAATATTGTATGGTGTAGCTAGAAAAAACAAAAGATGGGGGAATCAATAGGTCAATATATAGCCAGAAGACCAGTGGCACAAGAGTTACTTGTCTCGGGCCCGGACAACTTTGGCTACTTGTTCTATCTTACTAGGTCATAGTTACTTGTATAAAACAGTATTTGACCTTCAAGGTCATTTGTTCTGAATTTTGTGAAGAAATTGTGTTTTGTTGAATCACTACACAGTCCCTTTTTTGTTTGTTTTAGTAAATTCAAATGTTTTGTAAAAATTCTTTGATACTTTTGTTAAAAAGAACATATGTGGTTAAAGTTTTTTTTGTTTTTTATTTCAGGTGACATTTGGATTTGGAGTGTATACAGGCATTTACATTGCCCAAAACTATCAAGTAAGCAAACCAATAAGCCTTATCTAAGTGTAGTTTCTATTCATATTACAAGAACCTGCTGATGATAAACTTGTTGGGATAACCCATCAATAAAGAAAAAAATCAGTTCTGTCACTTTAACAAAGTTGCATAAAATTCTTTATAATTCAGGAATTTATTAAATACCTTTAACAGTGAAAGTTTCCATTACATAATTAACTGTTCTAGAAATTCAAAAATGTGCTTATTATATGCACTTTAAGAGAAATTAATGAAATATCATTGATATGCTGGTTATTGTTACAAGTAGATTTGCTCAGACATTTTTATGTGAATATTAATATTATATGAACATTATATGTATTTTTCAATTGTTTAATAACAAAATTCTGTTATTATTTTACTTTTTTTAATAATTCTCATTTAACATGCTTCATGTAAAATAATTATTTTAATAATTATATTAAAAGAATAATAATATTAAATAGAGAAATTTATTGGAATTTCAGATAGACCATTGGCACAGATAGAATGGGTATTATGAAAAAGTTCTTTATAACTTAGGTAACAGTTTTCATGAACATTACGAATACAGAGTATGTTATATTAAAACAATTTTGAATATGTAAGTAGGTAACTAACATGACAGTTACAGCCAATATAAAGTGGCTGTAAAATGGCACATATATAAAAACTACATTTTTGACATTTGGCAGGTAGTGTGATAGCACTCAAAAGTTATGCTTTTGGGAAGGGTACATAACAGCCCCTTCTGATACAAAATATTTCTACACTCAGTTCATAAAGATGAGTTCAGATTGGAGATTTAGAATTTCCAAGATGAGGATAGCAAAGTTCAGCATCTTGTAATAAATGAGAATCCATGCACACAAAGGTCAGTGGAAAAAGCCACCCACATGCCTCAGATAACAGTTTGCAACATATTCAAGAAGGATCTCTGTCTGGAAAAGTGAGACAACTTGCATGTATATAAGTTGTTTTTGCAGCATATCTGTTCAACCCTTGCAATGACAAGCAGGTGGAGAATGAAAAATGTATTCGTGATATTCCATGTGAAGATGCCCCCCACTGATACAGCGGTATGTCTGCAGACTTACAACGCTAGAAACCAGGTTTAAATACCCATGATGGGCAGGGTGCAGACAGCTCATTGTGTAGCTTTGTGCTTGACTACAGACAAACAAACCATACAAAGACATACCAGTCAAGACACTATGGATTTCTGTTTGATCGGGCTGTTGAAATTGGTGCTAGGGAGCCACCATTCTCCTCCACTAGATGATTTAGGATAAACATGCAGGGATGGAGCCACTTAGCAATGGAAATGACTGTTCTGAAGATGCATGGCCGTCAGACAGATCATTAACAGAAGTGGCGGCATGGATTGTAACAACATACTGAGGCTCCAAAATAATTTTAATGTAATGCACTAAACTTTTTTATTTTTTACCTGAGCTGTGTTAATATTGTTAATGTAGCTAAAACCTTCAGTTCTCAGGCGGTCCTTTTATGTTTTTTTTTTACCAAATGAGAGTGGTAGAGACTCATGTAATTAGACATCCTCATAATGAAAGAGCCAAAAGGGGGGATAGAACTGATATTAGGCCTATACACATGGAGTTTCTACTATTCAAATAAAATGAAACATTCAAGCACTTTTGTGATAGAGAATGAAGTAGCATTTCAGTTTAATGTTACATGCATAATTTTATGTGGAGATTACTATTTAGTTTATGAACACTTAAACATTCCCAGTTAATAAAATTTGACATGACTTATCTAGTTGGTCAAGATGATTTGGGCTAAGGTGATTAGTTGAGAGTGTTTTGCCTAACTGTGTTAAATATGCTGAGGGATAATGTGGTGGCATTTTATCCAGTTTGTGATAACTATCACTTAACTTGTGAGACAGCTTGCTGGGCATCCCGTCTTTTAGTCATTGAAATCTGCTAATTACTTATAGAATATATGATGCCAGATTTTCTTTATAAAATTCTTTAACTGGTAGCTTCCCAATAAACATCTGTTTGGCTCGCATTATGGCTGCATTAAAGTTTTATTCAAAATGTAATACAACCATAATGTAAGTTTGAAGTTACCAAAATTACAATTTATGAACTTTTACAGTATGAGTATGACAACAAGTCAGTAAGCAATATTTTAGTAATTCTAATTGACAGAATATGCTTTGTCGTTATACCAATCAATCAGTCATAGCCACTGAGAAACTTAAACAAGAGCCTTATTTGCAGTTCGTTTATCAAAAAGCTGGGTTTTCATCTAACAATGGGTCTCCACTTATGTTTTCTCCATGTGCTTGCTAAGGAACTAAAGGTCTATTGATTGATTTATCAAGTTTTTATCTGGAGTGGATGTGTGGGATCTGTATAGTAGGGGTCAGAAGTAATAGTAATTTATAATTACATTTTCCCATCTACTTTTAATACACAAATAACTTTTTTTTTCTAAAATAGTAAAATTCAGCAATTAAAATCATTTGTTTTTTTATTACACTTTCATCGTTTTCAAATAAAAGAAATTAATCCTGGAAACTACGCCTCCAATCTAGAAGGAGCAGTCTACTAAAAACAACATTTTTCATGTTTTATGATAGGTGGTATATCAAGTGTTATAAAGTAGGGGTGATTTTACATGGTGCGCTATGTACTTGAGAATCAATCAAGGTTACAAAAGCTTGGAAATGATTTCCTTGTGCCTTCTCTATCTGATGATCAAAGTTGAAAATCTGAGGTGTTTGGTTTCTTCATTCAGTGACAAACGAAAGGAAGGATTATTTATGTTCCATAATTAATGATTAAATTTTGTCCTTTCTATAATTAGTATATGTTTCACTAGGCTTTCACATATAAAAGTTTCAGACTTATAACACAATTTTAAAATCAAAGTTAGTATAAAATCCTACATTATCTCTAAATTTTATTGTTTTGATGAAATCGTTTCTCAGTGAAATATTTTTGTTTCAAAGTAACTCCTGTAAACCAAAATTATGTCCATTTTGTATTTGCTTGTTAGTATTACCTGGTTAACTATCCACAGTAAGTGTATTTTACTGCAAAATTTCAGTACATTCATTCAGTACAGTAAATTTCAGCACAAGATCCTTCTCAACATTATTCATCTATTTCAAATCCAATTTACATCAAGTTATTGATATTTCCGTACTTTTAAATTCCATTCAAAAAGTGGCACACTGCAGATTTTATAATGTTTCTATTAGTCTAAAAATGTCAAAATTTTCTATTCTTTGTATTTCATGGAAGACCATGAAGTTAAAAGAAATTTCATTTTAAAAAACATATCAGTTGAATTTGCTACTGTTTGTGCATTTCACAATTAAATATTATTTCAACCTTTGAGTTTATGTTCTAGTCATGTTCACTTTGATTTCTTTTCATTTATAATAAAGAAAATTTGCAATTATGTATTAATTAACAAGAAGGAGGGAGTTTGGCTTTATTAAGGTTCATACTTTGACTAAAGTGTTAACAGTATTTCATTGTGTGATTTTAGGGTTGATGAGTGACTTTTCCCAACTGTTAATGAACGTTTTGCTCATTTGTTCTTCAAAGGTATTTTATATACCATTCTTAGAACTGTCATACAGTTTCCAGTCTAACCTATATAAAAGCCAGTGTGTGTGTCACATCATGCTTGATTTCTCGAAATGAGAGGAGTCATAAAAGCCAAAATGCATTTATCCAGACAGAACAGTTACTGTCTGCCCATTACGATTTTAGTGATGGAGGTGCAAAGGGGTCTTGAGGGATGTGCTGTGAAACCTTATAAGTGTAGTGAGTGTTGGTATGATAAGCCTAAAGTAAACATAGTGTGGATCACCTAGCCCAGAGCCAAGTGTATAAAATGTATCATGAAAGTAAAAATATCGATTCAATTTTAAAATAATTTAAAACCTAATTTAAACCAAAATATAGGTGTCTCTTTATATCTATTCTAAATTGGAACAGAATGCTCGAGTAAATTACTAATACTTAACACTGTATCATAAGTGTACCTGATGATGACCACACAAGTGGTCGAAATGTTGTAATAAATTTTATAAAAATAAAATAATCCACTCAACAGCTGTCCTCAAAGTTTTATTATTTAAGTAAAAAGTGGATTTCCCTCTCCTTTCAACAGTAATATTAGGTTATACTTTTGTTGCTAAGCAATATGATGTAAAGGCCATTGTTGGAACATAGTGTTACCAAAATCCACTGGCTTTTTTATATATTAGAATTTGAAATACATTAAAATCTAACTGACTTTTACCAATAATTATTCTATGAATATACCACAAATTCATTTCATAAATGATCTTAATGTTTATTGGCTTACAAACGACTTTACCGATGTTTGACTGCCTCGACTGCATTTTCTGCTATTTTATTGGTCAAGCTTGATTTTGCAAAATTTATTTAAGTTAGCTATGAAATGTGAGGTTGAGGTATACTATGGGGTGTGGGTGGTAGTACTTGCCACGTCATATTTGACAGGGTATACAATAGTAAGATTATAACAGAAACCTCTTTCACTAATAGATTTTGGTCAAAAGTTGGAAGGTCATCCATCATCAAAATTTTGACTTTTGAATAGCATTTGACAACATCAGGCTGAATATTATTTTTTATTATACTGTATACTGAGTTTAGTGTAAACTAGATGTGGTAGGGTCTTACCTATTGAGTGATTTTTTTTGTTTTCTTTACAATTAATATGAGTAAATTTCATGGAAATTAAAGTTGATACATGGAATAGCCACTCAGTTTACTGCACATTCTAGAAAACCTTTTTATAGTTGATGTTTTTGAAAAGCATTGTGTCTTCAATTAAAGGTTTCTATCAAGCTAGTGAAAGACTAATAAAAAATGTATATACTTTTTGAAAATTTTAGAGGAAAAGTAATATAAAAATATTAAAAAAGAACACTTCTTGAACATTGGCAAATGACTTTATTCCTAGTATTTTTAAGGCTATGAGTTTATTTTTAAACTTCTACATTCCACTGGAATTTTGCAGACATTTTCTGAGAGTTATTTGCATTATGTAGTAAAGTCACGTTTGTTTTTTCTTAAACAGTTTCTTATAACTAACTTCAGACACTGTTATAAGATTTAAATATAGAGGGAAACTTGAGTATAATTAATAACAAACAGGAAATAATACATTAATACAATACAATAATACAAGCCCAATTCATTGAGGCCTGACGTAGCCGAAGAGTTGGCAGTTGGTGGTGTTGAATAGCTACCTTTCCTCTAATCTATCGCTGCACAATTAGAGTCAGCTAGCATAGATAGCCTTTGTTTAGTTGTACGTGAAATTCAAACTGAACTATTGTTTCATTGTGTGACACATGCATTCCAGTTTCTTTATGGAAAGAAAATGTTAACACTTTGAAGAAAACATTTTCTGATGAAATACAACTTCATTTCAGATTTGCAGTTGTTAAAATACTTTGTGATCGCAGAATCCCGATGACAGAGGTCACCATGTGTCATAACAGCAAAATGTTTAGGCAACTTTTCACTGTTTTAGACCAGCTATTTGTATTAAAAGATAAAGTTCACAGTTTTGTAGTAATATGTGTATTTTTAAAATTGTTGTGGAACAGAACTTTACAATAAATGTTAATATCATGTTCATGTGGGGCAGAAATATACAATAAATGTTAATATCAGGATATGTGGGGCAGAATCGTATAATAACTGTTAACATCATGTTCATATTGGGCAGAATTATACAATAACTGTTAACATCATGTTAATATTGGGCAGAAATTTTCTATAACTGTTAACATTGTGTGAATGTCTAGCTCTTCCCAATTCCATAGATTTACATTTAATAGTCTAATTTTATTGTGTGAGTCAAACTTTTTATATATTAATGAACTGTAGAGTTACAGAAATTTACATATTAATTTGTTTATGATCAAAACTCCTGGTATGATGTGATGTTTACTGCAGGTTCCAAGAGTGGATGAACCAAAAGAACTATGGAAGAAGATACAAGATTTTGCCGAACATTATAAAAAACCTCCAGACAATTAAACATTATTTGTACACAGTTTAATTAAATATATCTTTTTTATTAATTACATCATAAAGATTTGTTTGTATAATAGGTTTGAATAAAAACATCAATAGTGTTGAATATTACTCTGAGGTGTGTGTTTTAGAAGAACGTGAGGAAATATGTTGAGCAGTACAAAATCTTTGGAAATATGAAAATCTCTTGATTTACTTTAGGCTATTCATTGATTGATTTCAATATATATATAGTTATTTGTCACCATTTAATTTCCTTTCTATTTCTTACAAATATAGACATGTTAAGAAGAAATATATAAATAAAACAGCATTGTTCTTGTTCTGACTGAACATAAAAGTGAATGGTTGTTGTAATAATTATTTTATAAGTAAGACAATATGAAAGATAGTTTTGTTTGAGTTTACTTACTAATTATATATATACATATTATTTTTTTTTTTTACAAGTTACAGCTTTTACAATAAGGAAGAATTCTTTTTTAAACAGGTACAGAGTTTTGATGGTGACCACCCAGTATACCAAAGACCTGAGTGTCACAGATTTGTGGTTTATGCAATATAAGTTATTGATGAAATAAACAAATTCATAGGTCCATAATACAAACAACAGAAATATTTGAATCGACATTGTAGTGTACAGCTCATTGCGTTGACTTGGTGTCAAGATAATTTTACTGACTGGAAACTTTTAACATGTTTAATGAGTTGGGGATATGACATTCGTTGTCTATGGAATCTTGAATGTCCATTCTATTAGATTCTCAAATCCTGATGATTAAATATATGAAGCTAACACTATATATACATATATATACAACATCAGGGAAATGATGATAAACATTATCCATTCATTCATGACAAATTGCAACATTTTAGGTCATATCCTGGGGTGTTTTTGTCATAAAATTTCACAAATTTAATCAAATAATCAATTTAACGTTTTGACTATTAAAAAAAACATCTTCAGGCTATTGTAATGTGCCCTCGGACTAACGGACCATCACCATTTTGATCACTATTGTTCTCAAGTACACAGATTTTAACCTTTTCTTACCATTAAAACCTGTACTTGAAAATAATTGTACCAGTGAAACAGTTTAAAAAAATTCTTCCTTACTGATAAAAAATGTGAAAAAGAATTTGCCACCATATTATTTTCGTTAAAGAATACAAATGCATGCATTAATTACTTGCTGAAAGATTGCAGACATTGTAACCTCTATAAGATTTATGTGACATTGTTATTGTTGATTAAAGTAAAATGTTGTAGTTTTAAAATAACTGGAATTTTATGTTTTGAAATCAGACCTGTTAATAAATAACTTTATTTCTTTATTTTTTAGTGTAATTAAAGACAAGAAAGATAAAATGCTTATTCTTAACAAAAAAAACAAATAGTGGCAAATTTGAGTTTTAACCTAGTTTTGAAGCACTTCTAGTTCAGCAAAAGGTATTCATTAACCTTAGTTTTCATAAATTTATGGAAATTATTCCAGCCAATTAACACTGTTTATAAAATTGACACAGCTATCTTCTGAGGATTTCTGATAATTTTCATAAAATATGTAATAATTTGTACATTTCTTCCTTCTGAGCTTTCTTGGTTGTGGAACTCTTCCAAAGTAAACTGTTATTATAAGTGTGAGTACATAAATGCTACCTGTGATAAGCCTAGTTTAACATATAAAAAGTAAAATTTGTGATTCATAGTAAGTTTACATCAAAGCTCAGTGCTTCAGTATGAAAATAAGTATGCATATATTATTACAAGTAAGATAAGACAATTATATTGCTCTCAGTGTTCAGCTAATTTCTAATATTAACAGGTGACTTACTGGTTTATATAGAAATACAAGTTTATTAATATATATTGTAAATCTAAATTACCTTAAATACAACCGAATTTGTTTTAGGTTTCACAATTCAATAGAACAACTATCCAAAATTCTGTATTTATTTGAAGTTTTCCTTTGAAGTGAATTCCATAGAGCATATTTCATTAAGTCTAGCATTTGAATTATAATTCATAAACTGTTTACTGTTTCTTCTCTTTGAAATCTTCATAAGGACTTTCAATCAACCTATTGCACACTTATTTCTAGTTCTAACAATTACAGCAGGTTCAACAATTTTAGTGGTGCTAGGAGTCATAATAGTATTTTCATTATTGTTTCCAAGAAAATTCTGGCTTAACAACAATAATATTGTTTTTTTGACTAGACTTGTAAGTTTTGTTTACAAAGGACAATTAACATATGCATAACTTGCAGCTCAAACCTCTATTTGTCACAAAAATTTATTTATGTGATTATAAAATGATAATGAGAGTCAATAGTATTGTAGGTTGCTAGGTCTTGAGTAATTAATGAAATGTTGGGTTCTTCAAAGATATTCAGCAACCTAGGGGGAAGGTATACGTTTAAATGGAAACCAAGCTGGCTGGTATCATTACTTAATTATTAAAGACAAAACTTTACTCATAGGATTTTTCTTAATAGAAAAAGTGTTGAGAAGCTAGGCATTCATGCTGAACATATTCATGAGGAAAAAACTCTTCCAAATACATTGAAAAATCACATATCTAAAACATATGAACTCCTCTGAACAAGAAAAAGTCATCTTTTAGTTTTACTGTTGAACACAGCTTGAACCTGTAAGGCAGTATGTTGAATTTCAAAGTTAATTTAATATTTATCATATCTTTTACAGTTAAATGAGGTTTTTCATATTCTCATCAACTTTTTAAGTAACTGATAAATTTTCTTTATGATAGCAATATATTTATTACTGGTATTTGTTCTAAAATATTAAATGTTCACTGTTTGTTAATATGCATCTGTTGTTGGTGTTTCTTATCCATTATAAGCTTCCTAGTTTGTTTGTTTTTTTACAAATTAAGATTATCAGTCATTATCAAAATACAACAATTTGAATTTGTTCCTGGTTAAATTTCCTTGTAAGTTAAAACTAGCATTTGTTAAATTGAACTATTCTAAGAAACCACTTATTTTAACCAGTGTTTTCTTTAATTGATGTTCCACTACACTGCATCACTCTCCTAATCAGGCTATTTTCTGTAGGTCATTCTTGTCCATTTATATACCCACTACACTGCATCACTCTCCTGATCAGGCTATTTTCTGTTGGTCATTCTTGTCCATTTATATACACACATTACACTGCATCACTCTCCTGATCAGGATATTTTCTGTAGGTCATTCTTGTCCATTTATATACCCACTACACTGCATCACTCTCCTGATCAGGATATTTTCGGTAGGTCATTGTCCATTTATATATCCACTACACTGTATCACTCTCCTGATCAGGATATTTTCTGTAGGTCATTGTCCATTTATATACACACTACACTGCATCACTCTCCTGATCAGGATATTTTCTGTAAGTCATTGTCCATTTATATACACACTACACTGCATCATTCTCCTGATCAGGATATTTTCTGTAAGTCATTGTCCATTTATATACACACTACACTGCATCACTCTCCTGATCAGGATATTTTCTGTAGGTCATTATCCATTTATATACCCACTACACTGCATCACATCATTTTACAGTTATGACCTGTGGCTCACACTTGAGTATTAATATACATTTACCAACTGTGCAGTAGCATTTCTATCTGCAGAATATTTCACTGTGTTTTATGTACTGATTAATAATGTTCAGTTTTATATTACCGAGTTAGTAAGCCAGGGAATGGATTTTACTTATTAATATCTATGGTTGTGGTATTATGTTTAACGATAATGTCAGTGCCTTAAAACTAGATACATACTAAATTTTTATATTTATAATTATTTGTATTTCATATTGCAATAAATCTGTCCATTTTATAAAATATATTACCAAATCATGGCAAAGCATTTCTACAAAACTTGACTAACTCAAGCAGTCTAATTCTTTAAACTGGAAAAATTATTATTGTGTTAAGTATAAATATAACAGCGTTAACAAGTGGTTTATATAGTTCTACTTTGATGGTTTAATATTTCAATACTATACAGAGAAAGGCCACTGAGGTTAATTACTAATGAGTATATAAAGCTTATCTGTCAGCATGACCAGTAAAATACCATTAAGTGACAAGTGTATTCATACAGTCTTTTTACTGTTGTGAAGATTGGTGGTATTTCTGGGTCATAAACTATTACAGTTTATTGGTTCTATAGTCACTGTAACACAAATGTATATATGAAAGAGTAACAACAGCAACCAATGACCATATTCATTCAGAGTGGCTAAATGTTTTTAACTTCTGGTGTAAGTAAGTGCTAATAGCTAAGGCTCCCCCATGTACAAATCGTACAAAGTTATCCCCTACTAGGGGTCCCATAGCAAAGATACCGGAATAGGTTGCCATCTCATGCGTGTAAGGATTAATCGCTATAGGGTTCTGCCGACAATTGATGGGTTCTTCGGGTCTGACTGTCAGTTCAGAACTACAGTTTGATATGAAACTTAGATCTGGCTGCATTCCTATTAACACAATGACATAGGCAGCATCTATGACAATCTTACTTTCTTTTTTAGTAGTGTGTTCTAGGATCACAGTGTGATTGGGCAGAACTTGCACAAGCTGGTGTTTGGGGTAAGACTTGTATCGAGAATAAAGAACTCCAGAGGTGTCGGCCATCATCTGGTGGACCTTATGATACTCGGGATACATATTCTGGGGTAAATTATTAAAAATAAGCTCGGGGTCCTCCACGTCCCGCCTAAAGACGTGGGTGATGTGGATGCCACTAAAATGAGCAGCAATAATAGCATCAGCAGCACACAAGCCAGCTCCTACAACCACCAAGTTGTTGGACTTGTCATGCAGCTGGCTGCCTGACAGTAACCGTTCAAGTTCTATTAACGAGTGCAACACAAACGGTAAGTCCTCTCCTGGAACACCCATCTTTCTGGGTTGGTCAGAGTTTCCTGTAGCTAAGACCACGTGTGGAGTGACGAAACAAAATGGCTTTACCTTAGTGGACTCTAGCTCTTTCCCGTGGAACTCAATCTGTCCGCGCACTTCCCAAAGGGGCAGTTTTTGACCGAGAAAATAATAGCTGTCTTGTGTTGTGGTTTGAACTTGCTCCACACCTATTGGTTTAATTGATGTAACCTTAGCATATTCCATAAAGAAATTCCCAAGATCCATGATTTCTACATAGTCTTTGTAGTATTCAGCTACTGTTCCCACTGTTGCTCTTGTTTGCCGTAAACCAGATATTTCTGCATCGTCTCTGGAGAAATAATTAATGTATGTAAAGTCAATTCAAAATTTACAGTAGAATAGCATAAACAAAGATGCTCTTACCCTGCTCGTGCTTGATTTTATAAATTTCATTTATAATTTTAGAATATTTCAATCCTTCGGTTGTAAATGTTATAAGTAGATGTGATAGGAGAGGATTATAAAATTCTGCCTTTTATTTTGATGTAATTAATAAACATGAGGATTATAAATAGTGTTTACATTTTTTATTTTGAATTATTCACCTTAATTTTAAAACGCACCCACATTTTTGGTTTGTATTTGATCGTGTTTAAAGTTTCACTGATCATAGTACATTTTTGGTTTGTATTTGATCGTGTATCCTGTGATTTTAGATTCATTTTCCACATGAGAAAGGACTGTAACTAATGTATGGGGTTAGTTAGACTGTTAAGAAGTTGTTTCCTGTGATATTTAGATTATTTTCCACATGAGAAAGGACTGGAATTAATGTATGGGGTTAGTTAGATGTTAAGAAGTTGTTTCCTGTTGCAGGATCTCCAACATTTAAGTGAAGGGTTAGAAGGAAGATCTAAGAATCCTGTCTCTGTTCTTTTTGATGCTCTTCTTCGGCCTGAAGCTGACTTTGGATTAGATTTTCCATCAGTAGTCAGATGGGAGCATCACCCAGAGCAGAAAATTGGACACGTGGTTTTAGGAAAAGGACCTGCAGGTGGATCTTGGCAAGTAAGGAGCATTTCACGGATTAATATTAGAATATGTTATTTTTTTTGTTGTGCTTAGTTGTAATCAAGATTTTGTAAATGCACAAGTTAAAAAAAATCAGAAAGAAATGTGCCATACATTTATTTTCACACACATATGATACTTCTTATATTATTTTATTTGTCTAGAAGATGGAAACAAGCACACTCACAATAAGTCAAGGATCATGGATGGAACTTCCTGGTCTAACCATTAAAGAATGGGAATTATTAAGAAACAGGTAAGTTAAATTTCACCCTGACTTCTGAACTTAACTCTTGTCTAATATATGAACATTCGTCTTAATTTAAAAAACTGTTAAGTTACAGTTTTTCAAATCCAAATAAAACGTTTGCTGTTTTGACTTCATTTGGTTTGATTGTTCAATGTTTTTGAGCACAAATAGTTCTCTGTGCTCTGCCCACCACGGACGCAGAAACCCAGATTTTGGAGCTGAGCCACTGGGGTGGGGACTTCACTTCATTTGATAAACCCAAACTCAATATGAACAGTAAATTAATATAAGTAGAGTAAGCTAACCTAGGTGTCGCTTTCCTTCCATCGTTTTTTCTTCTGTTCTCAGTACTCTATACAATATCCCAGATGCTTTGAATCTGTTGCCAATCTATTACATCGGATTGTTACGATTTCTTTCTGTTTCTATACCTGTATTCCATACTAGCTTGTCACTGTTAACAAATGCAAATACATATAATAACTATTACAGCTTGCTAGTGAGTTGCTTTCTGTAAATCCTTATTTCATTTAAACATTTTTTTAAATGGTTGCTAAGTTTCTTTGTCACAACATAAATACAATTTATACTTATAACACTTATTATGAACATGCTTCCACCTAACTAACATAGCTTTTCGGTAAGTGTTAAGTTTCTTACAATTTTTAATCGGTGTGTTCCACGGAATTTTCAGATTGGGAACAAAAAGCTTCACTGATCATCGTACATTTTTGGTTTGTATTTGATCGTGTATAAAGTTTCACTGATCATAGTCCTGTGATATTTAGATCCATTTTCCACATGAGAAAGGACTAGGAACTAATGTATAGGGTTAGGTAGACGTTAAGAAGTTGTTTAAACAACTTCTTAACGTCTACCTAACCCTATACATTAGTTCCAGTCCTTTCTCATGTGGAAAATGAATCTAAATATCACAGGAAACAACTTCTTAACGTCTACCTAACCCCATACATTAGTTCCAGTCCTTTCTCACGTGGAAAATGAATCTAAATATCACAGGAAACAACTTCTTAACGTCTACCTAACCCTATACATTAGTTCCAGTCCCTTCTCATGTGGAAAATGGATCTAAAATCACAGGAAACAACTTCTTAACGTCTACCTAACCCTATACATTAGTTCCAGTCCTTTCTCATGTGGAAAATGGATCTAAAATCACAGGAAACAACTTCTTAACGTCTACCTAACCCTATATATATTAGTTCTAGTCCTTTCTCATGTGGAAAATGGATCTAAATATCACAGGGTTCGAGACGTGATTACACTGAACTTCACAATTTCAGCCGCGGACGAATTATGGATTGTGCTGCTGATGCTATTATTGCTGCTCACTTTCATGGCATCCACATTACCCACGTCTTTAGGTGGGACGTGGAGGACCCGAGCTTATTTTTAATAATTTACCTCAGAATATGTATCCCGAGTATCATAAGGTCCACCAGATGATGGCCGACACTTCACAATTTCAGCCGCGGACGAATTATACAAGTGACAGCTAATGTTTTATTTGGTTTAGGGACAAAGTCATTGTAGTGATAGGTACATCTGGCTAGATTACTTCTTTCTGGTCAGTAGTTCAAAATTGGAAATGGCTGTTTTGAACAATCTGTATCATCTAGTATAACGGTCCGTATACAGGTTTAGGTGTTCTCACGGTTTGAACTGTCAGTATCATCTAGTATAACGGTCCGTATACAGGTTTAAGTGTTCTCACAGTTTGAACTGTCAGTATCATCTAGTATAACGGTCCATATACAGGTTTAGGTGTTCTCATGGTTTGAACTGTCAGTATTATCCTGTATAACGATCCTTATACAGCTTTAGGTGTTCTCACGGTTTGAACTGTCAGTCTAATATATCCTCCCTGTGTAAAAGACAGTAAATCGTCCTTTAATGTATTTAATTCACTTTGAAATTTGCTAATGTTTTCCATTTGTACTTCTTGCCACTGTTGTTGACTTTCCCGTAGTTGCTGCTGACTTTCCTGCAACTGTTGGAGACTTTCTTCCTGTTTCCTTTCTTGTTCCAGTTGCCACAGCTGTAATCTCTCTTCTTGTTTCTCTTCTCATTCTTCTTGTTTCTTTTCTTTTTCCTCCAACAGCTGCTGTAATCTCTCTTCTTGTTTATTTTGTTGTTCGAGCTGCCATTGTTGCAGGTTTTCTTGCCACTGCTGTAATCTCTCTTCTTGTTTCTTTTCTCGTTTTTCTTGTTTCTTTTCTTTTTTCTCCAACAACTGTTGTAATTTCTCTTCTTGTTTCTTTTCTTTTTCCTCCTACAACTGCTGTAATCTCTCTTCTTGTTTCTTTTCTCGTTCCTCTTGCTTCTTTTGCTGTTCTTGTATTGCTGCCATCAAATCTGCTAAGCTGTAGTTTGATTTACTGCTTCTCCTTTCCATCTTCTTTTTTTTCCACTCTCTGACACCAATTTGTTACGTTTCTGGCCGATTGTTAATTACTCATAAAAATTCTTTCCGAATAACTTCAGCGATACAAGTCCTTTCTCAAATAAAACTAGTTTATTCTTTCTCAATTCAACTTTGCAATACACTTAATTTCCACAGTCACCTTAACTTAAACACACGCTACAATTCTCAACGAACGATTCACGCACTTTACTTACTACCGCGCTTGGCTCAATTGTCCCTCTATATCTTCAATCTCTTCAAGCCAGATTAATTGTCTGGCGCACTTATATACAATAATAGAGAGCGTCTAGCAAATACTGGATTATTTGTCATGTTCCCCGATCTTTCTAGAACTCATTACGTGTTACCAGCGTCACGTGACTTCCGCTGTCGTAACAACCTAAACCTATATACGGACCGTTATACTAGAAGATGGTTCCATACCTGAGTTCTAGAGCAGCTACCAGTGCTCTATAGTTGTGCCTGTTGTCTGCTGACAACTGTCCAAGTATTTTCAGTGGTTGTCCCTTCAGGCTCGTTGCCAGGTACAATGCTTTCTGCTCCTCTGTCCATCCATTCATTTCTGCCAGGAGCTCAAATTGTGCTCTATATGCTTCCCATGGTGCCTTCCCATCGAATTCCTGTGGCTTCCTTTGTACTAGATCACCCCTATTGCTGACACTCGTGTCTGGAATGTGACTTCTGGCTGGACTGAAGATGTCTGCATTAGGGTTTAGCTGCGGGGTCTGGAAGGGACTTCCTGTTGTCTGGGGCTGATTAGATCCATGGAAAAATCAGTCCAAAGTCTACAGGGCTAGGTTTAGGACGAGAGTCCGTGCTAAAGGGGAGAGACTGCAAGAGCTGGCACAGGATTTGGAAAGTATGGTACACAAGGCCTACCCAACTGCACCACCCGATGTCCTCAAGCTGTTGCTGAGGGATCAGTTTATATATGCCTTGGGCAGTCCACAACTGAAGATACAAGTAAAGCAAGCTCACATCTCTACTATACAGAATGCAATGGCCAGAGTTCTTGAATTTGAATCCTACATTAAGTCCAGCACAGAGGTACCAAGGTTGGTACTGTCATCAGGATTCAAGACCAGAAAAGGTCAGCTTTCAGAGAGGTTTGAGGGACTTTGCTGGTACTGTAACAAACCTGGGCACAAGAAAGCTGAATGCTGGAACTTCAACACAGGAAAGATGCCATGGCAGGAAAGGCTGCTGCCCAGAAAAGTTGTTGGAACTGTGGAGAGCAAGGTCATATGAGGAGCCAGTGTAAGAAGAATACTACCAATAAGTCAGTCTCTGGGAAACCAGCAGTGGTTGGTGTTGAGGGATGCCCACCAATCCCCATCATGAAAGTTCCAACAGCTAAGTGTAAAATGGCAAGCACACATAGTGTCTACGTGACAGGGAAGCTGGATGGCCAAAGGTGCGACTTTCTCATAGATTCTGCATCTCAGTAAATCCTTGTGAGTATCAAGGTGCTGGATCATAAAGGAGTACCAGAAGCCATACAGAAGCTTTGTGGTGTTACAGGACATTATGCAAGGTTGTGGGGACCAGTATGGGCAACTATTGAGCTCATGGACATAAACAACAAACACAAAGTATACTTGGCTGACATTGAAGACCAATGCATATTAGGATTGGACTACTTACTACCAAAAAAGTGTGTAATTAATTTTGATGAAATGACGTTTGGGAACACTCAACGCCAAATTCCGGTAACTGTGAAAAGAGACTGAACTAACCAGGTGCCATCAAGCTGAAGTCAAAGCGACTGAAGGAGTTGATGATGGTGGAGTGGAACCGGGTATAGATATTAAAGCAGAACAGGAAAAAGACCAAGATTTGAAGCCAATAATTGATTTTCTAAAAGCAAGTGTTTTGCGCCCTGCTTCAGAGAAGGTGTCTAGCTTAAGCCCTGTGAGAAAGAACTATTGGGCACAATGGAACCAGTTGAAGCTTGAAGATGGTATTTTTCTCCAGAGATGGGAAAGTGACGACCTGACAAACGGTTATACCGAGAAAGTTACGGGAAGATGTGCTGCGTCAATCCCATGATAGTTTAACAGGAGGATATCT
>NW_013674612.1:0-1972 GCF_000517525.1 Limulus polyphemus
ACCGGTTCGAGGAGGTCATTAAATTCTAAGAACAGGTTCGCACGAACCGGTGCGAACCGGCTGAATCCCACCACTGGTTTCGTTGTTCTAAGCGCAAAGTTACACAACGTGATATCGCTGCCTTGCCCACTACTAGTATTAAAACTCGACTTTTAGCGTCGTAAGCTATGTATGGTTGTGTCAAATGGTTTGTTTGTTTGTTTTTAATTAAGCACAATGCTACACAATGAGCTATCTGTGCTCTGGCCACCACGGGTATCGAAACCCGGTTTCTAGCGTTGTAATTCCGCAGACATACCGCTATGCCACTGGGGGACGTGTTAATTGGGCGTTGAATTATTTTCACCAGACATTTTACAACCACCAATAAGAAAATTACATTACTACAATACATTTTAACAATATTATTTATTGTTATAGGTTTTGTGTGTTGTCTAAAGCATCATATTGTATTTAAATTTAAAATGCAGTTAAAGGGTATTTTTCTTGTATTTTATGTAATCAAAAGTTTACTATTGTATTTTGTGTTTATATTCTAAATTCTACTTTATTTAACATTTAACAGCAAAGAATTTCCGTTATACTTTTGAATTTGGTTTGTGACTTTTGTTTTTCTTGGGTTTGCTTACCAGGATCATAAAAAGGGTAGTGTGAGTGGTGTGCCTGCACAGATTGCTGACTTATAGGGGCACAAGTTTGCATCTTTAAAGGCAACGATAGATTACATTATTTTAAGAGGGTGCATAATTTATATCTTGCACAGGGAGCCTTGAACAATTGATATAGTCCTATTGCTTACAGATTTTAAAATATAGAGTTTTGTTTTGCTTTTTAGTAGTACAATCTTATGTTTCAGACTTTGATAAAGGATCTGATTCTCTGTTTATAATAAAGATTTTAGTTAAAGGGATTTGTTGTAATAATGTAGACTTGGGTACTGCCTTTCATTTTAATTATGTTAAGTATGTGAAGTAGTAAAAAATGTTGTTGTTTTTTTTATTTAATATGGAAATCATATCATGCACTATTAAATTTTGGTTAAAGCAATTTATCTTATGTATAAGTGTAATTTGTTATTGAAGGGATAGTGTCATTTATGTGACGTGTAAATGTTTTCAGGAATAAAATAAAATTAAAGTGCTCCTTCAACATGTCTCGAGTTTAAAGGTTCTTTATTTTAAAGTTAATTTTAATTTTCGGCTTGATAATAATCTGAAACAGAGAAGGAAGGAAAGTGTGTTAAGCAGGCATGTTTTCTTTCAGCGTTTAATTATTCAAAATTTTTTTAAGTTTTTTTTTTATTTGGTTTATATTTAGTGTAAACTCGTGATCCAGAAAGTCATTTAGGCGATCGTTTTCTGGCTGCTTTATTTTTTCTTTCTTCATTATAATAGATAATGCCTATTCCATAATGTATAATAGTCTATTCTGCCCAAAAGGATATTGTAGTAACATATTGCATCCATGTTGATAGGATCAGTGACTGTGATATTCTTGCTGGCCAAATTGACAATGTCTTTATGTTACAGCGAAACAATAAAGGGTCACAAAGTGGTGCAGTTGGCTGGACAAAGAAAGCAAGTTTACATGTAGAACTGAAACATACTTTTTTGGTTCATTTCTACCTGGAGTTCTACCCAATGCAAAGAAGTAACTTAGTGACATCTTGCTTGAATATGGTGATGTATTTGTGTGACAGATGGCCAAATGGGTTGAACAATTGTGCTTTAGCACAACATAGAGAGAGGAAATATATGTCCATATATATTGTTGCGTCAGCGAGGTCACGTGACAAGTGTGACGCCACCTATTTTCTAGAAGTATCTTGTTCCTTCGTGAATGCCCTAGCATTTACTAGACATATGTTTTTCTGGTATATAAATAAGACGCTCACAACGTAACGGGATAATGTGTGTAGACAGTGAGTAATTGATCTGCAGTCAGAGAGTATTATTGAAGTTGAGCACGTTCG
>NW_013674612.1:2486-5055 GCF_000517525.1 Limulus polyphemus
GTAGATATAATAATTATCAGTCAGAAGCAACTATTATTTTGTGTACACAAGTACATACAATATATTTTCTTTTTATTTACTTAGTTTTAAAGATTGCATTCATTTTGTTAAACTTGTCTTGTTTCATTGTTGACATACACTAGGAAACTCAGTCAAGTTAATAAATACAAAATACACACTTTCTTTCTTGATTTAATCTGCTGTTATTAGCGGGTCTAACTATCTGCTGCTTGTTGGGAAATCAGCTAGCCTGAAAATACCAATTTTCCATACATAAAAGTGGCATTACATGATTCACTCTAGACAAAGTTTAGTGTATCAGTGTCATGTAGGATTATAAGCGCATGAAATAAACTGTCCAGAAATTAGGCCGCATTACCTCAGTCAGAGATCTGTCCAATGAGGGATGAATCCCCATTGTTTTTTGAAATCATGGGTTATCAGCTATCCAGTTAGATGCTGGAATGATGATAGGCATGGTAAACAAAGTGGATACCAACACATCTGATGTTGTTTATTGAGGATTCTGCAAAAGATATAGACCCAATGCAAAGAAAGCAACTTAGTGACATCTTGCTTAATATGGTGATGTATTTGTGTGACAGATGGCCAAATGGGTTGAAAAATTGTGCTTGAGCACAACAAAGAGACAGAAAATATATGTCCAATATAGATACCGCCATACTGACTCCCCTGAAACAACAGGGATGTTCTCCAGTACTGAAATACAAAGAACGTTGAAGGAAATTCATACAGCCTTTGGACAGTTCTTGATTATCTCCATTAGTGATTGTCATGAAGACTAAGGATATGCTAAATTTCTTTGCTGATCTTAGATGGGTAAAAAAGTACTTTTTATGGTGCCTTTCTTTTACTCTGGACAGACGAACGTCTGGATGGATGAAAGGACACTTTGTTGGATCAATACTTTGGATCCGGCTTCCAGATATTGGCAAGATGAGCTAGATAACTAGAGCAGGCCTAAAACTACTTTTAGTATAAAATATGGCTTACATGAATTCCTCATTTTGCCATTTGGCCTATGTAATGTCCCTACTGCTTTTGAGAAGCTAATAGGATATACATTTTAAGGACTGCAATGGGATATATGCCTGGTTTGCATCAACAAAGTGTTTGCTTGGTCATTCATTTGAGTCTGATGCTGAGAAACTGAGAATGGTATTCTTGTAGATAAATAACACATTCTTGAAACAAACCAGGAAAGTGTTTGCTCATATACACAAAAGTAGGTGTTTCTCTGTATCATTATAGGGAGAGATGGAGTCTTTATTGACATGCATAAGATGACGATGGTGAGTGATTGACCTCACACTATGACCAAGTGAAAAATCTCCAGTTTTCTCAGTTTTATGTCATATTATCGACGATCTGTGGCCAACGTCTCCCAGTTAGCAGCACCTTTATCTGCTCTCACGAAAATCGAGACACGTTTTGAATAAAGCAAGGATTGTGATCAAGTATTCTAGGCCCTAAATATTTCTTCAGTGGATAATTCAGTGCTAGCTAATCAACGAATAGATAGTGAGTTCCTGTTGGATATCAACGCCAACAACAATGGAACAGAGTAGTGTCATTAACGAGATTCCCACTGTCCCTATGTACTATCTAGCGAAACCACAGCCAAAGGAACGGGCTTGGAGAAATTTCCTCTGGCTCCTGCATGAATTACTTTGGTAATATGCACATTACATTCCAAAGATAAGTCTTTGAGCAACGTTAATGGCATTTAGGAGCCATCAAACTCAACTAATTTATACTTCGGGCATCACAAAATAAACAATCACTGGAATAATTTGGAAAAGTTAAGAATTTTTAGCTAAAAGTCTAATCAGTCAGGAGTGATGTTTGTGTTGTTAATATATAACCTGAATCTGTCCTCAGATTAAACACAATATCTTCTCTGGTCCCGGGTATATTGGTTTGTTTGTTTTTTGAATTTCGCGCAAAGCTACACGAGGGCTATCTGCGCTAGCCGTCCCTGATTTAGCAGTGTAAGACTAGAGGGAAGGCAGCTAGTCATCACCACTCACCGCCAAATCTTGGGCTACTCTTTTACCAACGAATAGTGGGATTGACCGTCATATTATAACGCCCCCATGGCTGAAAGGGCGAGCATGTTTGGTGGGACGGGGATTCGAACCCACGACCCTCAGATTGCGAATCGAGCGCCTTATCTACCTGGCCATGCCGGGCCAGGGGTATATTGGTGAGAGTCTAATGACTAGAGGATAACATGCTTCACTGAGTTCTCACTACTCAACTAGATTATTGGAGTGCTTCTCTCAAAATGTCAGACAAAGTTTTGCACCAGAAAAATCAGTTAGTAACTTGGAAAACAACGGCCTATCACTTACCGATTTTTTAGTGATATCCCCATATTTGGTTATGAAATGGTAAAAAAAATGTATATCTTACATCATATGTGAAATGTCATCTGATAGCTCAGAAAGCAATGATCACAAATACCCTTTCCTAACTAGGGTTCTCGAACTTATAGTTACAATGTTCAGTTTTGCAGACTGCTGATGTATTAGGTATTATATTGTTG
>NW_013674612.1:5981-9670 GCF_000517525.1 Limulus polyphemus
AGTAAGGACTTGTGTCGCTAAAGTTTCGTCGGAACGAATTTACGGGAAATCAATTAACAAACGGAGACGTAACAATATCTATTCACTCCAATTGTCTTAGTATCTGCTGACCAAGCATTAACAATATAGTGCAGTATATACATGGTATTTCACATCATCATTTAAGAGCGTGACACACCTTCAGTTACTGATTTTAATCACCTAATTATCTTAGCTGTCATTCGTCGACTAGGAGTCACAAAATGTAGTCTGTGTGTTTGGCCAGACAACACACCTTGATAGCTTGGAAATTAAGGATTTCAAGGCTTTTGAACTATTAGTTTCTTGACCAAAAACTGTCCTAACAATCACCAAGCAACTATCATCCTACATCTGGTTGATATTAATTTAGTGAAACTCTACTTGATAGCTTGGAAGGCAAGGGTTGCAACACCCTTTCAATCATTGATCATTCATCCTAACAATTGTCAGAGCTGATGATGATCAATCCATTCCACCCATATCAACTGGAAGGTCGATGATAAAAACTGTCTTTTGTCTCATCTCCAGTGTCTCGTCGTCTGCTGATTCACTGTTCTTATCTTCAGACTCTTTGTCAAGCCAGTGTATCAAAGATTCATCTGTGATATATGGGCCCATGTTTCTCATGTTATGGTACTATACATAACTAGCAATACACGTTTGTATATATGTATTTACATATGAATATTGCACAAAGTCTTTCTTGAGTGTTGTATAACACAAGTCAATCAATAACACAAACATCACAAAGTAAACAATGAGGGCATAGAGACAAATAATTGAATTTTGATGTTAAAAATTGAAAACATGAAATTAACTGTAATAACTCACATGGAGAGTATTATTGTAAAATACAATGCACCTATTATTTCTATTAATGCTAGTGAGAGAATGTTTCAATTTTGATTTTCAAATACATAGAAGGTAGCAAATTTTCGTGGAAGAGATAAAAAAGATTCACTACATCTGAGAGAAAGAAAATACATATTTTACATGTGGTTTTGTAGAACACAGTTTCACTTATGATTTCTCATAAAGAGCAATACAAGAATTATTTTGACTGGATACATTTGAAATATTCATGAGTGGTTGAAATTATCAGTAGTAAATGAAATTCATAGACAGTAGTTCAGATATCATGACTAATATAAACTTGGTGTAACCAGTATTTTATTTTGTTGTGATAGGATATTATCGTGCATCCAGATTGGAATATTTTTAAGTTGAAGATTGGAAGTTGGATATTGTTACTTTTGTTTTCAAGGGAGGTGATAAAAATTGTACCAATAATTATAGGCTTATTTGTCTTGCATCAGTGGTGGGAAAAGTCTAATAAAGATGCTTTGCAAAGTCATTTAACAAAGTTTAAAAATTTGATGGATATTTGCCATGATTTCACTAGGGCAGGATTCGGCAACCTTCGATAGAAGAAGAGACATTTTTCTTTTGTTTGTCTAAGATCAAAACATTTCGAAAGAAGAAATATGCCTTAACGTCCCCAATGGTAAATTTTCGGACTTACAACGCTATAATCTAGAGTTCGATTACCCTCAGTGGATACAGCATGTAGCCCAATGTGGCTTTTCTATAAAAAACACACATAAAGAAAATAAAAAAAACTTTTTATTTTCAAATAAGAGACTTTTTTACAAAAACTAATGTAAAACTCAGAGTCTTTGGAGCCACTATGAAAAATCACTTGCATTATTTAATGAAATATAGTTATATTTTTATTTGTTTTTTAAATATACTAATACCTTATTTCAAAATACATCGCAAAAATGAACTGATGTCTAAAGAATGGTCTATGAAGTTAAATTTCAGAAGTATATTACTAAAAGTTTTTTTTTGTCTAGCTAAGCTTTCTAAGGCATTTTAGGAGTTAATTAGAACGTTAACAGCGCGACTCTATTGTAAATAAAAAATACAAATGTTGAGATTAAATTTTTAACACCCATTGTACTTGAAAGATTCTCAACTTTTATTCACAGTAAGAGTAAAACCAGAGAGCCGCAGGTTGCCGACCCCTACACTAGGGGAAAGTCTTGCCTTATTAATATTTTGACATTCTTTTGAAATGTTACTGCTTATATAAATGAGGGTACGGGTGTGAATTTAGGGTGTCTGGATTTTCAGAAAGCATTCGACAAATTGCTACATAGAAGATTTGTATTCCGAAATGTTGAATATATTGCTCATTTTTATTTAAATTAATGACATAGATGAAGGAATGGTCAACAAATTATTCAGATTTGCTGAAAATATTAAAGTTTTAGGTTTACTGCCTGTGAACAGGATGTTGCAGCTGTACAAAAGGATTTTGATTATTTAGTGAGCTTGGCAAATAACTGGGAAGCACAGCAGATGTCTTTCAATTATAATAACTGCAAGGTAACTCGCGTAGGATATCAGAAATTGAATTATGGGTATAATTTTTATGGGAACAACTTTAATAGAATGGAATAATATGGAAGAAAAACATCTTGGTGTTCTGTTTGGTCAGAACCTTAAGCCATCTAAGCAATGTGCTGTTGCTAGTGGTTAGAATTTTAGGTTGTATCTACAGATTTATTGAATTCAAGTCTGAAGATGTTATAATGTCATTAGTTAGGCCACAGTTGGAGTATAGTATTCAGTCTTAGGCTCTTTCTCTCAACAAACGAAGTTGAATTGTTACAGGTTTCAGAGAAAGGCTACTAGGCTGATACTTTGAATGGAAAGATTATCATACGAGGATAGGTTAATATCTCTGAACTTCTTTTCTCTTGGAAAAAAAGAAGAGTTAGAGGGAATCTGATTGAGGTGTTAAAGATTGTTAAGGGAATTAATTGTGATGATGCATCATCTTTTTCATATTTAATGGTGAAAATGGCACAACTAGGGAACACAAGTATAAATTTTGGCAGGAAAAAGTCGTCTTCAGCTAGAACAGCTTTATTTTTTCTAATAGGGTGGTTGGCCTCTGGAACAGGTTGTCTTGAGCTGTGGTAGATGCAGTTAAGTTAAGAGAATTTAATGGAAAGCTTGATAAATGTTGTTTGAATAATAAGAGCTGGCTTTGAGTTTTTTAAGGATTTAGTTTAATTTAATGGATAGGACCGCATAGATGTGCCTAAAGGTACCTTGCTGTCCTTTAATGTTATGTTATGTTATGATCCATGGCCTTCTTTGGTTGATACCTAATGTCTCACCTATTTTGGCCAATCCTCTGGACTGGTGAAGGTGATCTTGACAAATACTGGAATTGAGTTACTCTAGCTGTCAACTGTTTCAGAGTTCTGTAGAGATCGCCTCATCTAATCTTAGACTCACCAAATATCATTCCTTCCTGGTGATCCCCAATCGTCTGTACTGTCCTTGCATCAGCATCGATCATCAGAGACAATTTCCAATCTGTTATTCTGGGTACATCAGGTGTCAGCTGATCTTTCTGATCCCGCAGTTGTAGAGAGATTAAAATCATGGACCTTTGTTTCATTATCAAAAGTCCAATCTCCAGCAGAGGACTTCTCCTAGACTCAACATCTCTTTTGTACTTCTGTCTCTCGGTCATTGAATTTATACCAGCAGAAATGCCATTATTTTTTTTTTTTGTTTGTTTGTTTTTTGAATTTCGCACAAAGCTACACGAGGGCTATCTGCGCTAGCCATCCCTAATTTAGCAGTGT
>NW_013674612.1:9864-15779 GCF_000517525.1 Limulus polyphemus
GCGAGTCGAGTGCCCTAACCACCTGGCCATGCCGGGCTGCCATTATTTAAGCCAGAGTATCCATTTAAACCTAATAATACAAAAGTTCAAGTAAAAGCAATATACACTGTACAAAAACCTATTATAGTAGCATGTGGTCACAGCACCAACATTTCTTCTTCATACCTACTCTGTGATATTTTCAAATTAAAATGGTTTATTCAAAGGGTGTTAAATATGTCCACTATATAACACTAGGATAGGCAATATATATCATGAAGTGGTACTCAAATTAACTAGAATTATCTGACTTTGAGCATAGAAATAAACAAACTAAACATGGTGTGTAACACGCACAATGAAAACAACATTTATTTACCAAAGACACAAAACACGGTGTATGTACTTGTTTACAAAAGTTGGATGTTTGTCTTTCACTGGGTTTGTGAGTTGATTATACTGGTTGACCTAGTAGATGTATTCTTTAAATCTAACATTTCTTTCACAGAAAATGTTGGATTTACCCACAGTGACTGGTCATTCTCATTCAACTATAGCAGAGGCTGTAATTCGATGTATCATCTGGCTGACCATAAACAAGCTATAAGCATGCCACCCATGTGTTATTAACAGTTGTTATCACCACAGAATGATAAATGAATGAAGGCAGTTAGGATAAAATATATTTAATGACTTTGTATTGTGTGAAAACTGCGTATAAAGCAATAAATAATTTTCTTGAAAAAAAATTCTACATTAAACTGAGGAGGTACAAAGGAAAAGTTTGCATGCATACTACAAAAATACTATTGCTATTGCAATATTCATTCCTATTGGATACTCGTTGGCTTATATTAGCAAGGAAAATACCATTCTACTAATCACTCAAAGCCTTTTTGATCTGATATGTAGCTGTTACAGGCCACTTGAAGGATAATTAATTGGTGAGCATTATTCTTCCCTACTTCAAACTTGTTCTCTAGCTTACAATTAATTTTAACTATAAAACCAATCACATCTAAACTTGTGTATTGGTTCAGGAGTGTGTTAATGTTCTTTCAACTCTCAAAACACTTACATGGCACACAGGCATCACAACCTTTGAACACAGAAAACCATTACATAATAAAATTTTTCACCTGGTAAAAAGAACATTTAGCGTTCATCATACAACATCAAATAATAATAATAATAATCCCTTTAGGGCTGGTTAGTTTAAATCATACTGGAATACTCTATAACAAAAAATAATAATACATAATCAGATATCTTTTAATAAGGAATTGCACATTAAAAGAAGCTTTTGATAAATATATATGACATAAAACACAAAACAAAACTCTTTAATACCGGTCAAACATCACAATAACATTCAACTATTCATCACAAAAGTAATTACTGTGCAGCAATAATACTTTAACACAGATAGACATTATCCTTTAACAAAAATAAAGGCACGAATCAAGCATATTATACAAAATTTAAAGCTATTTACATACAAAAATAACCCGTTAACATCGTTAATACACTGCTACCCCTGGTCTTATCGCATGGGCACACTGGGATTCAATATGAAAAATAAAAGTTAAGGTTCATATTGTTACCTTTCTGTTCGTTTGTTAATTTCCCGTAAAAATTCTTTCCGAGAAACTTCAGCGATACAAGTCCTTTCTTAAATAAAACTAGTTTATTCTTTCTCAATACAACTTTGTAATACACTTAATTTCCACAGTCACGTTAACTTAAACACACGCTATAATTCACAACGATTCACGCACTTTACGTAGTGTCACTATCGCTGGTTTGACTCAATTATCTGTCTCTATATCTGTCTATCTGCAATTATAACTCCGCTTTATTTACCAGGCTTATACACTAAAATAGAGGGTGTCTGGAAAAGACTAGAGTTGCCAAGAAAAGTCATGATCTTTCTAGAAACTCATGACGTGTTACTAGCGTCACGTGACTTCCGCTGTCGTAACAATATGTTTGTACAGTAAATGTAGCTTAGGCTTACCCACTTGTTTACACACTGAGTCATATACGGTTTTGTTGATCAAAAAATGTTCAAAATATGCTCACATTACACCACGTAACTACTAAATAAGTGAATAAATGTTCATGCCACATAATGTTAGGCCCGAAGAGCCAAAAAAAAATTTTCATGAAAAAAATGCCTCTCTCAAAAATCATCTAATTTGCATACAAATATCATGCAAATTAGCATGAAATTGATATTTATAGAAAGCTTAAGTTATATACTTTAAAATAAGATACAGTTGCCATTATGACTTCTGTACACAAATATTTAAAAAATAATAATTTGTAAATCATATAATATTCGGTATAGGCCCGGGTTAAAGCTCAGGACATAATGGGTCAATTTTTGGCAAGTTTTTGGTTTTCAATTCATAACATTTGAGGAGCTTCCTGGACCCATAACAGGGCTTTGCCCCTGGACTCCACCAGGGACGCAGTCTGTTGTACGCACGCGCGGTGGCGTCCCCAAAGAAAATTGCTAGCTACACCCTTTCTTAAATTCATGGTAAAGGTGAATATGCATGACCACACCTAAATTCAGTGCTGTCGCTAGGCATTTGTTTTTTAAATTACTGTCCTCACCTGGGTCATTTGCGTATCATAGTAGCCCCGTTTGTTGTAAAGTAACTGGGTCGATCGAACGAGCATGCAAACCAACCTTACTACCCAAAAACTTACATGAAAAAAATAACCGGACACTTGAGGCGATAAAACGATTAATTATATAAAATATATACATTCATTAGGTCGTCACAAAAATCATGTCATTTTCAAGATGTACATTTATCATTTTTGTAAATTATAATTTTGCATCTCTTTTAACAGGAATGAAGCGTACATATGCTAGTGGAGCACAGAAGAGGAAAGAACTGCAGAGGAAAAAGGAAAACTTAGCAAAGTTCCAAAGTTATTGGCTTGGTACACCCCTGCTGCAAAAGTTACTGCTCCTGATCTGGATACAGCATCAACACTTACTTCCACTCCTGCAAGCACTTCTTCATCTGATCCCCCAGTTCCAGATACACGAGCTCCTTCTCCTACTGAACTACTAGATGAAATAAACGAATCCGCAACGTTAACCGAGAATGTGAATTTGATTTACAAGCATGCTCTGACAGATCCAGGACTATGGAACACTAAAGATACTGCTACAGCATACCACTGGATTCTCAATGGGCTGACAAAATGTCAAAATCACGATTGTGACTTTTCGCCTCCCGCCGTGTGTATGGTGAAGTAGAAAAAACACAGACAAGATATTTAACAACAAATTATTCAAACGTGAACTGCGGAATGCCGAGTTTATAAAACGCGAATGGCTGCTATATTCACCATCCAAAGATTATTTGTATTGCCTTCCATGTCGTCTATTGTCCAAGAAAGAATCTCCTTTCGCTACATCAGGATTCAATGATTGGAAGCACAGCAATGTCGTTGTAGAGCAGGAAAATGGAGAAGAACATCGTAGGTGCCTGTTGGAATATTCGATTCGGCACAAAGGAAGTGATCGTGTGGATTCTGCATTGCTAAGTCAGCATCGTTCACTAAAGAAGTACTGGTATAAAGTGTTAAAGCATGTGGTTTCTGTTATCTGCTTTCTTGCCTCCAGAGGTTTGGCATTTCGTGGGGAGAATCAAACTATTGGTTCCTCAAAAAAACGGAAACTTTCTTGTCATTCAAGAACTATTGAGTGAGTTTGACTCTTTTATGGAAGAACATTTAAAAGCATACGGAAATGCTGGAAAAGGGGAACCCATCATATCTATCAGCAAACATTTGTAAAGAATGTATTGAAGTAATGGGACAAGAGGTATTTTGTGCAATTCTGGAAGAAATCAAACAGTCAAAGTATTATTCAATAAGAGTCGATTCCACTCCAGACATCTCACATATTGATAAACTGACATTTACTGTCCAGTACATTCGTTGAAGTGAGCCAGTGGAACGTTACCTCGAATTCATCCCCATCTTTTCTCATGGGGTATTATTCAATAAGAGTCGATTCCACTCCAGACATCTCACATATTGATAAACTGACATTTACTGTCCAGTACATTCGTGGAAGTGAGCCAGTGGAACGTTACCTCGAATTCATCCCCATCTTTTCTCATGGGGTGAAGATTTCAGCAGACACGGTTGTAGAGTTCCTGCAAGAGAACAGCATTCCATTATCAAACTGCCATGGTCAGTCTTATGACAATGCCTCAAAAATGTCAGGACGCTACAGTGGATTGCAAGCACGGATCCGTGAACTAAATGAATTTGCTATCTATATTTCTTATGCTGGACAGAGTCTAAACTTGGTGGAAGTAAAAGTGGCAGAGTGTAGTCCACAGATCGTCTCCTTCTTCGACTTTGTTCAGTGTTTATATATTTCTTTTTCTCAGCTTCCACACATCTCTGGAATGTTCTGACGTCATCCTTGGGAAAGAATCATATTGTGGTCAAGTGTCTCTCTCTGACACGAGATGGTCAGCACATTTTGATGCTGTCATTGCTCTTCAAGGAGGTTTTGAGAAAATTCAAGATGCATTGGATGCCCTTGCAGTGGACGCTGATCACCAGTGGAACACAAGACGCGAGGCAGAAGGATTGAGCAAGAAAATGGAGAAGCTAGAGACTATCTTTTTGACAATTCTTTGGAATGACATTCTAGAAAGAATGAACAAAACAAGTAAAATTTTGCAGTCAAAAGATGTGGGCATACTTGTTGCCATTGATCTCCTCAAGTCTCTGAAAGCCTATCTTCAGGAAATGAGAGACAAAGTCAGTGAGTATGAAGCAAAGGCTAAAAGTAGGTGTCCAGATTCGAAATATAGCGATGGAGACAAACGTGCAAGAAAGTGAAGTGTGCGTCTTACCAGATATAATGGGTAAGCAGAACAGATTCTTCTCCATGAAAGTTAAAGGTTCAAGATGGAAACATACCTTCCTCTTCTGGACTCTGAACTGTCACCTTACTAAACATGCAGAAGCCTACGAATATATTGGAAGTCTGTTTTCGTTCTTCAGTCAGTTAAAAACAATTGACAGTAATGAGCTTAGTCAAACGTGTGAAAAATTGGCTAATGCTTATCATGAAGATCTTGATTACAATGAATTACTCAATTAATGCAAGCAATTCAAGCACTACGTTGTCTACGATGAAGAATGCAAGACTCTTCCAGACATGTACTGCAAACTCATTTCAGATAAGTTGAAATCTTGTTTCCCAATGTTGAAATTGCACTCAGAATATTTATGTGCATGATGGTGACCAACTGTACCAGGAAGCTTGTTTGTTTGTTTTTGAATTTCGCGCAAAGCTACACGAGGGCTATCTGCGCTAGCCATCCCTAATTTAGCAGTGTAAGACTAGAGGGAAGGCAGCTAGTCATCACCACCCACCGCCAACTCTTGGGCTACTCTTTTACCAATGAATAGTGGGATTGACCGTCACATTATAATTCCCCCACGGCTGATAGAACGAGCATGTTTGGTGGGACGGAGATTCGAACCCGCGACCCTCAGATTGCGAGTCGAGTGCCTTAACCACCTGGCCATGCCGGGCCGACTACCAGGAAGCATTCATTTTCTGTGTTAAGACTTACAAAGAATCATCATCGCAGCACAATGGGACAGCAGTGGTTGAATCTGCTTTCCCTCATGTGCATTGAAAGCAACATCCTCAAAAACATAGACTTTCAAAGCAGAGCAGGAGAAAGATCAAGATTTGAAGCCAATGATTGATTTCCTAAAAGCAAGTGTTTTGTGCCCTGCTTGGGAGAAGGTGTCTAGTCTAAGCCCTGTAACAAAGAACTATTGAGCACAATGGGACCACTTAAAGCTTGCAGATGGTATTTTTGTACGGAGATGGGAAGGTGACGACTTGGCAAACAGTTATACCGAGAAAGTTA
>NW_013674612.1:16451-23857 GCF_000517525.1 Limulus polyphemus
GGAAACAAGTACATTTGTGTGGTGATGGATTATTTCACCAACTTGCCTGAGCCATATGCAATACCAAATCAGGAAGCTTCGGCTATTAGTGATTTCTTCTTCAGATTTGGTATGCTAAACGAACTGCATTCGGATCAAGGCTGTAACTTTGAATCAGCTGTGTTCCAAGAATGCTGCAAGTTGTTTGGCATCCAAAAGACCAGGACAACTCTACTTCACCCACAGTCTGATGGGATGGTAGAAAAGTACAACTGGACACTGGGACAGGAATTGGCAAAGTTTTGTAATAGCCACCAAGATGACTGGGATGTCTTACTCCCTCCACTGTTGATGGCCTATAGGACAGCAGAGCATAAAACCACTGGATACACTCCAGCAAAGTTGATGTTTGGTCGTGAACTTCGGTTGCCAGTGGATCTGTTAACAGGACGCTCACCTTATGAAGAGTTGCCTGAGAATGTGTCAGAGTTTGTGAAAGTGTTATCTGAAAGGATGGATGATATTCACCATCAAGTGCATTCAAACTTGAAAACGTCTGCTGATTCGATGAAGTTATCTTATGATAAGAGATCTACTGAAGTCAGCTTTGTAACAGGAGACAAGGTATGGTTGTATAATCCCAGGATGACCAAAGGGAAGTCTCCTAAGTTGTCTTCTCCATGAGAAGGCCCATATGACATAGTGGATCGTCTCTCAGACGTGACATTGCGGGTAAAATGTGGTCGGCGAGGTAAGCCAAAAGTGGTGCATGCCAACAGGCTTTGGCGTTACCATGGTCCAGGACATTTCAGTTGGGACGAAATGAACAAAGGAACAAATGACGCTGCTGAAGAAGTGTCACCTGAAAAATCCATTGTCGAAGAAGAAACTCTACTCAGTTTTGAGAAGGGAAACGGTGAAGCTCTTGATGAAGTTACTACCACTGTTGTGACTGTTATCGACGATAGGACTTTTCCTGATGAAGCAGATGAACCTCATATGAAGCAGAAGTCAACGAGACAGAGACCAGTACGGAAGAAGACATGTCCCGTAAAATTAAGAAACTTTGTTGAATTGTAATTTTGTGTTTGTAATTCTGTACATTTAATTAAGTTATTGTTAATTGTTATTGGTTGATTGTAAGTGGCTATTGTTCGGGACGAACAATACTAAGGAGGGGAAGTGTTGCGTCAGCAAGGTCACGTGACTAGTATCACGCCACGTCTTTCTAGAAATATCCTGTTCCTTCATGAATGCCCTAGCATTTACTAGACATGTGTTAGTCTTGTATATATAAGACCGGCCACGAAGCGACGTGGAGGTAATGAGTAACTGAATGTATGCGGATAAAATATTGCTGGCCACGTGAGACGTGAGTTATAGCGTTGTTATAGAGCGACTGTTGAAATTAACTGTATTGTAAAGTTGTATTCGGAAAGAATAAACCAGTTTTATTTAAGAAAGGACTTGTGTCGCTAAAGTTTCGTCACAACGAATTTACGGAAAATTAACTAACGAACAGAGACGTAACAATATATGCTCGACTGAAGCCCGGATGTTTGGATGTGAGTGCCCAGTTGGCCATTTTTGGTAAGCAGAACTGGCGCTGTTCACTGAGGCCTAGTATTTTCTACAAAGTATGTGATGATATGAGTTAACAATACTCACTTAATTATGCTTACGAGAAAAACACCGAAGATTCGAGTAACGTGACGTCAACAATGTTAGTAAAGCCTAGAAAACAATGTAATTGCAAATACAATGTACGACTCGTACAGAGTTACGTAACAAACATTTGTCACAACTAACACTTTTAAAACAATCGATCTTCCACACTGCTGTCATGATCATTAGATATTAAGTCACAAAATAAACTAAATAATAACACTTACTCTAAATAGTCCTGTATATCCAACAAGGAGCATCAACAAAAAAATACATAAAGTTTGTTTGACGTTGAGCACAAAGTTACACAACGAGCTATCTGTATTCTGCCCATTACGGATATAGGAATTTGGATTCTAGTGTTATACGTCTGTAGACTTAATGCTGTGCCACTGGGGGTAATACATAAAGAGATGAATGTGTTTGAGTATATATTTGTTGTTATTCAGTTGAGATTTATATATTTCTTTTCATGTCAGTATTATATACATGTATGCTTTTATTGCACAATGTCGAATAGTTTGATTTGAGTTGAAGTGAATATCTACCCTTTGACACTTTTTATAGAAATGGCAACTGTCAAAAAGTGCTCACTTTAGTAGTGGCTTTTCTTGTGCTCAGTATAATAACAAGTAATGGTGGAATCCAGTAGTAAAAACCTCTGCAGCTGCTTAGTGAACCAAAGCACTTTATTCTGCTGGATACACCCATTGCCACGAAACCTAAACATTTTTGCCAACAGTGCATTTTAGTCTGTATCCTTTGTTCAAAAACAAATGTACTGCCATTTTCCTTATTGAAATGGCACATGACATGACAAAAGATGGTTGTAAATGGTCCACTAGACAATCATATTGCATACAAACTCTAATCCAATGGATTGGTTTGACTGTAAATGATATATCTATTGATCACTATTTTGGTGAAAATTACTATTGAATTGTTTTAATGTTTTAGTAGTAGATAGAATAAAAATCCGTCATTGTAGGTTAACGAAAAACGATACAAAATCGTAATATATAACAAACCATTTACAAATAATCCATATTACATGAGCCATTTATCACATCCATAAGCTAAAAAATCATTTAAAGAAAATGAAACCCTTCATAAAGAACACAGCAAAATATCCACATATATCGACAAAAGTTGAATTTAAATTAATACTTTACAGAAATGCATCACTTTAGAATTAATAGCGTCATGAAATTACAGTACATTTCATTTTTTGGTTCACCAGTTGAGTAGAAAAAGTTCCAATGCTTCAATTGTCTAATAATCTGTAGCTCTCTGTTCTTAAATATCTTGTAAAACTTTCTTAACTGCTACCAACTCCCTAGTTTTTACAAACTAAGCTTGGTAAACAACATCAAAGGAGCTATTTTCCAATAACTGGTAACAGTACAATACATTTCCTGTAGCTTGTCAAGTTCTTGGCAGGGAGTTGCCCAACATTGTAGGATTCTTATCTTTACATCTTTACTTTTCATGAGTCACTCAACGAACAAGTGAAATCGCATATTTAAATATGCTGTCAGGATCAAAGTCAATAGCAATCAGGTCAAACGATCCCTACATTGTTCTTTGGTACCTTAGGGTGCTCCTCAGTGTTATTGACAATATACATCCTTCCATAACAACTCTAATAAGACTTGTTACAAAAATAAAACATACCATTGATTATTTGAAGAACAAGATGGTGAGAATGGTAAAAAATTCGATTGCAAATAGCAAAAATTCAGACAGGTCAAAAGGTCTGTTGAGTATGTGGGATGAAAAATGTTTATAATTGTTCAGTTAGAATCATTACTCATCTCTAATATTTCTAGCTTTTTGGACAAGAAACAGGTTATTTCATGTGTTGTCTCTATAAATGGAACATCACTTGTGTATTTCCTCTCCCACATACACTGTGGGAGTTTACTGTTCCTTGGGTTGATCTGCCTGCCATTGGTTAACTCTACAATGAAACATCAGTTTACCAGTTACAAAGGCAAAATTGCCTTTAAGATCCACGGTACATACATTTCATTGTTGCATATGCTACAACCGAGGTCAGTGATGACTAGCTTTGTTTTGTAAGCAACACCTTGGACATAGTTATAATGAAGTTTTTTGACTGGCCTAAATAATAGTTTTCCTATGAGCACTGCAAGATCTACGAGTGTTCTCACCAGAAACTCTATATTTCACCTTTGTAAAACAACAGACAGATATCAAGACCCAGCCAGCCCTAAGAGAGATGAGCTGGAAAACAAACTTTTGTTACAAACTATTTCTTGTACTTTGGTGTCCCAGTTGACCCAGGACACCTCTAAGTTCCTGGAGATGTACAACAATATTCACTGCCTGGTGTTTAATTTCCTGCATTCATTGTTTCATTGGTCAAAACTAATACCCTTGTCTACAGAGCTGCTCTACACAGTATGAATAGTTCACTGGAAAGTGACTAAACATTCTACATACAAATTAGATGCTTCTATACTTCTTTCCAGGATGACATACTGACAGAGGTATAGGTGCCATAGGTTGCAGCATATAAATCATAATAGGGCTGGGATAATTCTGCCTATTCACTGGATACAAATGTGGGTGGTTGTCAGACATATATCTGGGTCTGAATGTGCCATAATAATATGATGCCTGGGTAGGACAGTCTGTTTGAGATAATGTCACTGCAGTTACTGCTATGGGCTTCTTCTTCTTATGTGAGTGGCTCAAAGTTACTACTCTGTTCCAAATCGTGACAGAACCTGTTTCAGTAAAGGCAAGAAAATCTATCACAGCAGTGTATATCCTCATTGTCTTTCTGGTTAGTCCTTCCACAAACTTATAAACAAGGATATTCTCACGATATACTGAGTATTTTAACTTCACTTTTACTTTCACTGACTTATTTTTTTGCACTAACTTGTTTTCCTTTATATATATATATTGCCATACTGAGCCCTGAAACTTTCTACAAACTATGATTAAAGCAACAAGAAAATTTTAGAAGGTTCGAGAAAAGTTACGTGAATTCACAACAATTGATTCATAAACAGTTATGTAAGAAAAATCTGTGATAAATTATCGTATCTAAAAATACTGAATTAAACACTCGCACTTTATACATATCTAAATAACAACTCCCGTATTAAATTCAAATGAAACAGTTGTGTATATCTAACAACAAGCCCCTCTTCAAGAAACATATTTATAATTTAAAAAAAACTGTTTTCAGTTCATATACAAAATCTCCTCATATAGTCTGCACCAACATTTGCAGCTCACTTGTTGGTTTCTCATCACATAGGCCATCTGATAGAGCTTCTCTTTGACTGAATCTCTGGTTGTGATCCTGATCTTTTGTTGCACAAGGTTTGTCATACTGGCACAATAGCTTTTGTAGGTCTTTCTTCTGCTCGCCAATTAATTCTTCACTTATGTTGGCATCCTTGTACATCTCATCACCCTCCCATTGGTTTAAGGTCTAATAGGTATTCATCTTATAGGACAAAGTCACTGTCTTCTGGTTCTGTATCTATGACAGCTACATCTGCCATGTCCATTTGTACCTCAATAGCAGCACCCATTAGTTCTTCTTTCTTCTCAAAGTACGTCTTCAACAGATTAGTGGGGTAGATATTATAGTCCATTCTGTTCACCACTTCCTGCACCTCAAAAGGTCATTGTCAATGCAGAATGAGTTTGTTGTTCTCTGTAGGTAACAGAACCAAGACCTTCTGTCTGAACTTGAAATGTCTTGAGCTACATACAAGTTCTCTCAAGCGAATTGACAGGTCTCCTCCAGTCAGTTTCTGAGTTCTAACACATACTGGTGTTTCTCACTTCGGAATCTTATTCAGCTGTCCACAGCTCTTTCAATATCTGCATCAAACCGTGTACTGTTCTTTCATACAATAACTGGAAGGGTGAAAATTCAGTACTTGCTTGTGGGTCTCCTTGACAAGCAAATAATACTGTCTGCAGGTACCTGTCCCAGCCACGTTGTCTCTCATGGCACATTTTCTTCAGTATGATCTTTAAGACTCCATTGACTCACTCACAAAGTCCTCTCCCCTTTGTCCTGTGCTCGACTTTTTCCTGGGCATTGTACCAAAGTTTCTGCAGTTAAAGGTCTTTTTTTCTGTGCTTCCTTCAGTTCCTGTAGACCTACATTCGGGATGTTGCCTTTTGAGAATCGCAGGGGCTTGATGATTTGCTTGTATTGCTTTTCTTGAGCTCTTTTGGTGACTGCAAATGCCTCATCAGTCTCCTTTCTTTCTGATTCCTCCAAACTTCTATTTCCTGGTATATTGCCAATCACCAAGTCGTGATGGGTGCCTTCACAAACATGGCCTCAAGGTCTCCCAGGAAGTATGGAGTGTCCACTTTTATTCTTACTATGGGGAACTTTCTCACTGTTCTATCAATCAACGCACAAAGATGTATCTCGACAATCATCTGGTCATCAGATACTAGACTGGTTCTCACTGCTGCACTCAGTGTCTCGTAGGACCTTCACTTTCTTATCCCCTACATAGCCTTTACCTACAGCCCTTTTGTGATTTGTTGGTACCTCTTACTGTTTGTCACATGCTCCAATCACCACTGACACTGTTGACCATCAGTTGTGCACTGTCATGGAGGTGGAACTTCCTTCTTGTGGTAAGTCTGACGTATTGTTTCTATTATATTTCTTCTGGCAAAAGCATTCATGATGACAATCACTTTTTTCTTATTTCTTGCCCAGCACCATCTTTGTAGGTAACTCCAACTGCTTTATGTTGAGATTTCTGTTGTTGCTTGTTGGTGACATACTTGCACTAACTCGCAATGTGCCCCATTTTATAAAAAGCATAGCACCTCTTGTGTGTTTTGTCTGTTAACCTATTGTTACCTTTGATGTTATCCTGCTTCTAGTCATTCACCCCTGGTTTCAACTTTAACTGGTTATTCTTCGACTTCCATAAACTGGTCTGCCAGCTTGATCATCTAGTCCATGTCTTTTGGTGCTCTCTCTCCTTTAGGAACAGTGACATGTCAGTGGAGGACATAATTATAAACTGTTCACATATTAGTTGATCTACAAATCCTTCAAAACTATTTCCACACTGGGGCATGTTAGTCCATCTCGTGAAGTATCACTGTTGATGTGCAACAAACTGAAGTACAGTTTCTCCAGTGTCACGTTTGACTTCTATTTCATACCATTTCAGTAAAGTCACTTTTAACTTGTCATAGTCCATGGTTTCTTCTGACATCATAACATAACATAATGTTTTGGGACAACATGGGACCCATTGGTCCATCTTTGCTGTTCCATCCTGTAAACTACACTATTATAAAAAACTGTTAAAGCCAGCCCTTATCTTTCATATTGTTGCGTCATCGAGGTCACGTGACTGGTGTGGCGCCCTCTATTTTCTAGAACTATCTTGTTTTTTCATGAATGCTCTAGTATTTACTACATAGGGTAGGCGGGTATATATAAGAGGGGACAACGTGACGCAAGGTAATGTAATGTGTGTATAGACAGTGAGTAATTGATCTGCAGTCAGAAGTATTATTGAGTACGTTCGTTGTTATAGCGTTTGTTTAGCGCGATTGTTGAAGTTGAGTGTATCGGTAAAGTTGTATTCGGAAAGAATAAACCAGTTTTATTAAGTAAAGAACTTGTGTCGCTAAAATTTCGTTGGAACGAAGTTACGGAGAGTTAATTAACAAACGGAGACGTAACAAATTGGTGTCAGAGAGTGGGATAGAAAAAAAAAGAGAAG
>NW_013674612.1:24857-27418 GCF_000517525.1 Limulus polyphemus
TTGGCAGAGATGAACGGATGGACAGAGGAGCAGAAAGCAGTATATCTGGCTTAATTTCAACAGTCGCACTATAATTCTCAATGAACGTCTCACGTGCTCGACTTCAAAAATATTCTCTCGGACTGGAGTTCAATTACTCCTTCTCCCCGTCACTTCTTGGCTGGTCTTATATACAAGACTAACACATATCTAGTAAATGCTAGGGCATTCATGAAGGAACAGGATATTTCTAGAAACAGGTGGCGTGATATTAATCACGTGACCTCGCTGACTCAGCAATATCATCTGCAAGTTTGAATAATTTATTAACCATTCCTTCATCTATGTCATTGATGTAAATCAAAAATGGCCCTGAGGTACCCCAATTGTAACATTAATCCAGTTTGACTGAACTCCATTTGTAACAACCCTCTGCTTTTTTCCACCTAGCCACTCTTCTATCCAATTTGCTAGCTTATTTCCCACATCTATAGAGATAATACTTATAAGCCTTTTATGTGGCACCTTGTCAAATGTTTTCTGCAAATCCAGATACACCCAATCTATACTCTTACCTTTACCTACATAAGCAGTAATCTTTCCAAAGAATGTCAAAAGATTTGTAAGATTTTTCCTTAGTGAAACCACGTTGACTATCTAATAATATTTTAAACTTTGTAAAATGACTTTACATAGCATCTTTTATCAGACTTTCCAAAACCTTTCCCAAAATCAATGTAAGACTAATGGATCTATGATTACTCGGACAATTTTTATCACCTCTCTTGAAAAGAAGAGTGACATTAGATAACTTCCAATCCTTTGGTACCTGCCCACTATTCAAGGACTTACAAACAAAATAGCAAATGGCTCACATATTCAATCCTTAACCTTGGGGAAATATGATCTGACTCTGGAACCCATTGTTTATTGAACCTCCCAATTTTTTGTTAACAAGCTCAAAATTAATGAAGTTATCTTGTTCAATCTTGTTTCCATCTATCAACTGTTCAAGATGTGGAATACTGCTTAAATCATCATTAGCAAAAACTGAAGAAAAAGCAAAATTTAATCCCCCAACCATCTCATAATCATCAGATATAAGCCTTCCTTTATCATCCCCCAAGGGTCCTTCCCCCTTCCTAATATTTTGTTTACCCTTAATGTATTTAAAGAAATCCTTACTGTTAATTTTTACACTTTCTGTCAAACTTTCTCATACATACGTTTTGATGTCATAACTTCCTGTTTCACCAACTTTCTTAATTTTCTATAATCTTCTATATCTTTCGCTAAACCAGCTAATTTAGATTTCTTAAATTTGTGATGATCTTCTTTAATTTTACCTCTCAAACACAACTGGTCTTTCTCATTCCAACATAGGTGAGGCCATAACCTATAGATATTACGTGAGCTACTACTGAAAGATACTGCTGTTGAAACAGTTTGTCATTGTTATGTTGCAACAACCCAGGTGGTACATTGCCAGTTATAAAAGACTGTTTAATGCAGGTAGTATAATTAATTTATTTATTTTGTGTTTGTAATTCATTGATGTTGAGACTATAGAGATAGGGCTGAGTTATAGACACATAAATAGCTGCTACTAGACGAGCAGAAATAGAGAGAGAGAGAGTAAAAAGTAAAGTCATTGGAAAGAGAAGTTTAGTGAGAGAAAAGTTAGAAAATGCAAAATTAATTATCTTGGGAGTGAATGGTTTAAGTGTTGATGTTTTAGAGTGAGATTAATATTTTGAAAGAGATAAGGAGAATAATTTGTGTTGTCAGAGGGTGTTCTAAGCTAAGTGAACCCGCCTGTGTGGACTTTCATGAAAAGCAGACGATTATTTGGAATCTCGAAAAAGCAGGAGATTATTTCAAGTACAGGATACAACTGCGGTAACTCACGCGACAGCGTAAGTGGATTGTACACAGATACTATTGCAATAAAAAATAGAAAAAATAGTTTCGATCGTCAATTGGCCTAACTGGAATTTTGACAACAAGAAGAGAACTGTATAGTTTTTAAGATACAACTATGACCTCCATAGTGTAAAGAATGTTATATATACGTTTAATTTGTTTCGAATATAAATATTATTTTAAAAGCAAATGGAGTACATGTTGTTCGTTTATTGTCGAATTTGTTGCCAACAACTTACAGACACCCGCTGTAAAAAAATCCTTAGTCCAACACACCCATATACTTACTTTGATATATACTTTTAAAAAATTAAGTTCCTGACATATACATATATTACCCACTCTAGAATAACACAGGAACAAAAATAAAATAAACTTAACTGCTTTCTGGAAAGCTTTATATATATACAGAACAAAATATACATTCGCAATAACTACTATAGTATTGAAGGAAGATAGAAAGGCACTGTCAATTCATATACCCCAGAAAGAAATGTCAGGTTGACACCTTTCTATATACATTAAGTTAGGGATGATACTGCAAGGGGAACTAACTCCAACAGTTAATTATTTAATAGAACATGATGGTATTGCGTCATCGAGATCATGTGATTCTCACGCCCTCTACTTTCTAGAACTATCCTGTACTTTGGCGAATG
>NW_013674613.1:0-6106 GCF_000517525.1 Limulus polyphemus
ATAGAAACATTAAGGAGGTTCCAGACTAGAAAGAAGACTTTATATTGCTTGTAATTTTGTAAAACTTTTGTATATAAATCATTGTTTGTAATAACTGTTATTGTAAATTCTATTGCTGTTTATATATTAAAACATATTTCTATTAAAAAAGAAACTGTGTGTTTCAATCTTGTAGGCAAATATCATAAATTGGATACATATCGAAATTGCAATACGTAACATAATAAATTGGTTGCTCGTGTCCGAGATCTGTAATTGTAATACGTAACAAAAGTTATAGTTAGACTTTTACGTCTAGAGACGTTTTATGTTGATCGTTATGATAGAATCTTACATATCTATATAGGTAACATATCTGAGTATAAATATAGTAGAGACACTGAATTATGAATCAGAACTAATATCTGACGAGACAATTATGTAAGTATGTAAAATAGCCATTCATCATGATTTAGTAGAGTCTTCTGTGTTAGAGTCAGATAGGTCGTTAGAGGTCTAGTAAAGATGGCATTGACGCCAGGTAATCCAATAAGTTCCGGGTGTGTGAAGTAGATATAGAATTAAGTATTAATACTGTTAATTATTGTCAGTATTCTGAAATAAACATATTTATCTTTGAGACATCAGTCTTCCAAGACAACTTGACTCTTAGCCAACTCGTTAATGTTGACAATGATAAAAAAAAAGTTTGGAGTTGTAACACAAAGTGGAAATTTGTTTTCGGCTCAATTTGAAGGGAAGGCGACACGTGTCCACACTGCCCATAGGTGCTTTACCTATTTAGAGATGAACAGTCGAATAGAAGTCTCCCTCTCTCGGTGGTTTAATGAACAAAATGTAGTTCAACATCTTAATACAGCCATATGAATTTTTCAAATAATAATACAAAGTTCTCACCTTTAGCTGAACATATTAATGAAATTAAACACGTGATTCAATGGGGAAAAAAAGCTGTTAGTTTAGCACAACCTGCAAACATCAATGGTAGTAATATCCATGAATATAATGAGATAATCAAATGTAATGAAAATACTTTTAAAGTATTAAATAAGGATAAACACCACAGAGAAATGTTGTTAAAGATAGCATGAAATGCTTTAAGTTAAAATCTATGTAAATGTGATCATCTGGGTTTTGAAATAATGTATATATAGGTCTTAACTCTCGCAAAATAGTGTACTCCTGAAGATGGCGCAGTAAGATGTCGAAACATGTAAAGTATAGGAGATTGTTCATAGTCTCACGGTATTCTATCTTTATACAGTAAAATCATTACGTGAAATAAAAAATGTACTGTAATTTGAAACAGACTCATTTTTAAATATTTATTATATACTATTATATAACACAGAAGTACTGAAGGAAAAAACTAATGTTTGTTTAATACAGCATTCCACAATGATACTGGGCACATTAAGGAAAAAACTAATTACAGCATTCCACAATGATACTGGGCACATTATATAACACAGAAGTACTGTTGCTGATTCTGATGCTCACTGGCCCACTAAAAGAATGATGTAGAATTATAACGTACCCATTAAGAATAGGACGATTTTATGTAAATTTTCAATAACACAGCTTTCTTAAAGAAAAACTAACGTTTAGTAGTACTCAATGAATATTTAAATAATGATATTTATCTTGTCAAAAAGTGCAACAATGTAGAAAATATATTTCAAATATATATATATATATATATATCGATGAACAAAGTTGACTAGATTCTTAATATAACTAAATATAAAATTGATTTAATGACAAAAATTTGATATATACAAATGAACATGCAAATGTGTAAATATTTATATATAGGTCAAATTAGAAGAAATTTATAATTCAAAATAAAGATTCAAGAATTTATGAACCGCCCAAACAGACGACATCCATTGATACAATTCACAGTTTGATTTGACAAAAATAATATACTCCCATTCTTTAACAATTAATTCACAGTTTGATTTGACACAAATAATAAACTCCCATTCTTTAACAATTAATTCACAGTTTGATTTGACACAAATAATAAACTCCCATTCTTTAACAATTAATTCACAATTTGATTTGACACAAATAATATACTCCTATTCTTTAACAATTAATTCACAGTTTGATTTGACACAAATAATAAACTCCCATTCTTTAACAATTAATTCACAGTTTGATTTGACACAAATAATAAACTCCCATTCTTTAACAATTAATTCACAGTTTGATTTGACACAAATAATAAACTCCCATTCTTTAACAATTAATTCACAGTTTGATTTGACACAAATAATATACTCCCATTCTTTAACAATTAATTCACAGTTTGATTTGACACAAATAATATACTCCTATTCTTTGACTTTATACAAACGAAGAAACATAATACATAAACCACAAATACGGATAAATATCTCAACTACAAACCAATCCACTCCAACAGTGTAAAAAAGGATGCTATAGACTGCCTAGTTTCCAGAATGAACAAGATTTGTAATACCAAAGATGCTAAGAATAAAAACACATCAATATTGGCAATAGATACCCAGACCGTTTAATAATGAAAAAAAAAAACACCAAGAATAAACAGGAAGAAGATAAAGGACAAACAGCTATATTCCCCTGTGTCAGAGTTCTCTCTAAAAACGTGCAGAAGATATATGAACAGCATAAAATCAGAACTGCTTTCAGAAGTCACAATACAATGCAATCAAAGTTAGAACACACCAAAATACCTAAAGACCCAATGGAGAAGGAAAAGAACGTTTACAACATACCCTGTGAATTTGGATTCCAACACACTGAAGGAAGAAAGAGACCAACACGAGCATAACATACATACAAGACTCGGTGATATTGATCTATATGCATAGCCCATCATGCCAGATGTTAGATATACACATGACTGTTTCAATTTAAGTTTAATGCGAAAGTTATGTTGTTAGATAGTTTATCTAGCGCGAGTGTTACATTTAGTTATTTTTGAAGCGATAGCTTATCGAAAGTTTGTTTACATAACTGTTTACGAATTATACGTTGTGTGGTTCAATAGTTGTGAATTGACAATTGTTGTAGTATTGCATCATGGTACTAGAAACTTCCGAGTTTTTTGTTGTTTTAATTATTTAAGTATTATTGCATTATAATATCTCATAAAATATTGAACGTTCTAGGCCTCTGTTGAGCTATAAATAAGCGTCAAAAATGTATTTCGAGTTAGTTAGTTAATTAGTTCTAGACTGCATGATTGTGATTTTGGCCATAAATAACGTGTAGTGGCGATTTTTCAAGTGACATTATCGCACATTGTATTTTAATAACAGAGCAGGAAGAATTCTTCTTCTTGTCAAATTGTGTTCTAGAATAATTGAATCAGCCTGTGTGGACCTTGACGAAAAAGAGACAATTATTTAAAGCTCTGGATATAGCTGTGATAACCAACAGTATAACGAACATTTGTGTATACGTTTGCCTTGTTTTAATATATCACTTTAAAACAAATGGACTGTGTGCTTTTATTTATTGTTGAAATTTATCGCCAACAAGTCACAGACATCTACTGTAAATAATCTGGCCTTGTACATAAAAATCTGACACCAGAGAAGACCTTATAATAAATTTGAATAATAGTAAAATAATAGGACATGAACCATACATAAGAAAAAATAAAATTAAGAAACCTTCTGCATCCATCTAACTGATAACTCAATTAGTCAGCCCACCACAGAAGTCAGCAAACTCCGAATCGTCCTTGTGGAAACATTGAAATAATTAGTTGATTCAAGTTAGAATGGTGAAGAGGAACGCTCTTGTCGAGTGGATAACGCACCAAACCTTTTTATCAGGCTCGAATTCCGGCCACTACCAACAAAGAAATAATTATTTTCAGGACTTCCCAGACGACGGCAGCAGATTAGTAGACGAAATGTAAAACAAGAAAATAATTAGTATCTAGTTCTTAGAAATATATAATATAAATAATTATTACTATTCAATAATTAGACTTGGGTGATCATAGATTCTACTAACCATGACAACGATCTAAATTTACTGTTGCTAGGAGTGAAAGACTTGTAGCATTGAGCGCAGTGAAAAAACAAAGACGTGAACTTGGTTAGACAAACTGAACTTACTGTTAACTTGCCGACAGAAGTTAAGGTGTATTTTGGGAGATAAATCGGTTAGTGTTCTCAGACTATGTATTTCTCCCATTTGTTTCAGAAATGTAGAAGTTCCAAATTCTTAACTGTGCTAGCCAGTTCGCAAGATGTTGTACTGCAAGAGCGGATTTAGTTTTGATTAATATTAAGAACGATTGTTAGAATACAGCCTTCAGACTATATTGCAGACTCTTCACTAGAATTAAGAGCAGGCTGGATATAGCTTAGTAGTTAGCGTGTCGGCGTAATCCATTATGGTGACGGGTGCTGCTGACTGGTTTTCTTCCTACTAGTCAGTAGCTCAAAATTAGAGTCAGCTATCACTTAACCTTAAAGGTCTATATTTAAGTATGACATGTCGATCAGTTGAAGATGCACACCAAATATACGAATTAAATGTGATTGACTCTTCGTTTTACTTCTTGTGACTAAAGTATTCTAGGAAAGGTGCTGATATATTTATTGTTAAACTTAGATGTTTGATTCGTTATTGTTTAAACACAACACATTATCCTAAGGTTTTAAACATTAAGCCATAAGGTTTATTTCTGATAAACTATTTGCTTGTCGTAACGGTATTAAAGATTGAATCTTACAGATAAAAGTTAAAAGACGTTACATCCACGTAAATTGGTTTTAGAGTGTCTCTTTTCTTTCTTTTTCTCTTCAAAAATGATATAAAAATAGTCATTCTTTTTCAACATATTGTATCATGTCTTTACAGAACCTAACCTGGAAGAAATTAATCACACAAAAACTAAAACTTTATTACTCAAACCTTTATTACCTATTCAGAGCTGTTTCAGCTTGAATCTGACCTATATTATTACCCTATAAGGATAGTAATACCAGAGTTTCTATTATTTATAGATAATATGGCCCATTTATTAACTTACACGAACTTTTATTAAAACCAGACTGATTATTTTAAATGACAATATTGTATATTGAAAAAGCTTAACAAAAATATATGCGTATTTTCTCACTGTTTTGGTTGCCAAAAAATAGAAAATAATTAATCACAACAAATATAAATATCAGGAAATACAATAAATATATCTCTAAATATATCTTTTTTTGTCATCCACAATCTCTAATGTTATTTATATTTGTTTGTACCTCTATATTCTTGCTCTTAAGTTCCTCGTTTGGTAAATTATGGTTTTAATTTAACTTCACAAATTTATGTCTTGATGTTTTTTGCCTATTATCACATATTCTATTCTTCAGTTGTCAAAATATGTACGATAGTACGTTCTCCTTTTATATTATTTTTGATTTTACTTCGTTATAATATTTTATATAACATTTTCTACCTAAGTGGATTTGCTTATCCGCCTTTATCAGAATTCATATTCTAATATTGAAATGTGTATTACGAATACAAATCATAAAATCTTAGCAATTTAGTAATTTTTTTGGCTATAAAATTATTATAACATTATTGTAAATCACATCATGGAACATGTAGTCACTCTATTTTATTTTTATTGTAAATCACATCATGGAACATGTAGTCACTTATTTATTTTTTATTATTATAACATTATTGTAAATCACATCATGGAACATGTAGTCACTCTATTTATTTTATTATTATAACATTATTGTAAATCACATCGTGGAACATGTAGTCACTCTATTTATTTTTATTATTATAACATTATTGTAAATCACATCATGGAACATGTAGTCACTCTATTTATTTTTTATTATTATAACATTATTGTAAATCACATCATGGAACATGTAGTCACTCTATTTATTTTTATTATTATAACATTATTGTAAATCACATCGTGGAACATGTAGTCACTCTATTTTTTATTATTATAACATTATTGTAAATCACATCGTGGAACATGTAGTCACTCTATTTATTTTTATTATTATAACATTATTGTAAATCACATCGTGGAACATGTAGTTACTCTATTTATTTCTATTATTATAACATT
>NW_013674613.1:7064-16202 GCF_000517525.1 Limulus polyphemus
CGGGTTTCGATACCCGTGGGGGCAGAGTACAGATAGCCCATTGTGTAGCTATGTGCATAACTACAAAACAAACAATAATCAAACAATGTCCATCGTTAGTGAAAGCTATAAACTGTCTCGTCTTGAAATTACTTTTAAAATTTTCATCAAACTACAAACATGAAGCAATAAAAATCTAACTGAAAAAAACACCACCATAAATCCATTTCTGTAGATTCTAATTTAAAAAAAAAGAGTCGGTAATGGATTTTTCTTGTAACTCCATGACAGAATGTGAAAACCTTGAAAACAATCGGCAAAAAAAAGCCCTGTTATGGCCTGGAGGTTAGGGCGCTCGACTCGCAATCTGAGGGTCGCGGGTTCGAATACCCGTCATCGAACATACTCGTCATGGGATCGTTATAATGTAACAGTAAATCCCAATATTTGTTAGTAAAAAAAGTAGCCCAACAGTTGGCGGTGGGCGTTGTTGGCTATCACTACTAAATAGGGACGGCTAGCGCAGATAGCCTAGTAGTATTAAATACCACTCAGGAGCTGGAAGTAAACAAACATGATCTTGACACAATTTCAACAAGCTCGTATAACATGTCGAGGGCATTGATCTAATATGGACGTCAACAATACCAGGGTGCGTGATGCTATGCGATATAATAAGATTACGGCAGAGAGCATGTTGCTATGTGCACGTTGCTAGGTGGTATAATAGGATTACTCAGGAATACCAGGGGCGCATTGCTATGGGTGCGATACTAGGTGAAATCATATGAACATGTTGTCACACCAGAGGGCGCGTTACTAGAATTTATCTTTTTTTATATTATTTCATTCGACTTATAGTCAACAACATTTTTATATCTTAATAAACAAGTATCATTCTTTACTAATTTGAGGGTGCTGATTACGAAAAGGAGCTTATTTTTTGTACAATGGGTCCAGTTTTTTCATTATAAGGGAATGTGGTACATGTGGGGTTGTGATCATCATGCCTTATTCATATTTTCTCTAAAGTCACTGTTTCTTTATTGAATTTATAGAGCTATTTGCATAATTAAACCTCATTTTTTTATATAAGGTTTAGATTTTTCAATATAAAGTGGGTAATGAGGCAATATGGGCAATTGGTATAAACTGGTGCTTCATGGCATTATATGATATTATATAATATTATAATTTGTCTTATTCATTAATATATCTTGTAATACCTGTTACGTATTAGAATTTCAAATGGCCTGAAATAGGGTTAACTGATAAATTCAAATTTAGTAGTTAAATTGTATTTTGGATTTAGTAGTTTAGTAAAAGCCGATATATATCTTGCCAACAAGATTGATACACAGTTTTCTTTTTTAACTCAAATTCGTTTTAATACACACAAACAATACAATTTACAATAACAGTTATTAAAATAGCTATTACAAACAATGCTTTATAAACAAAAGTTTCACAAACTTACAAGCAATATAAAGTCTTCCTTTTAATCTGGAACTTCTTCGATATCTTATCGAGGGTTCACGACGAGCGAGTTAATTACGAGTTGACGTAGGTACAATTCGCTTAAGGTAAAGCTAGCTAGCTTTGTCCTTCGTTATTTATCGGCCACAACGTCGAGTTTTCCACTATGAATTTATATAATGTTTTCGTAAAAATACTAATGTCCGATGAGAATCCACTGAAGTTAAATGATTTGTAATGTTCAAACTTTGTAAAGGTTCCTGGTCGAATATCTGAAATTTTCCGATTGGTAAGCATTATAACAATCACATTTGTAGTTTCCAAAGTTTGTAGCACACTGACTATAGTGAACTAATAATAGATACTTTCTTTTTTGGGGAGTCGCGTTGGTTATATTTATAGGCGTATGGAGAGTTTCTCGAAAATTAAGATTACGTAACAATACAAATTTAAGCGTTTATGTACACATATATATATTGTTGATTCCTACTCTCGAAAATCTTCTACAACTTTGGAGAATAGGCGGGAGTTTCGCAACACATATTTAACACTACAAGCTATGCATGTTTTAAAATATAAATTTAATCTAAATAAACGTTGATATTAAAATAAGTATATACTAACAAATTCGTTACATACCATATGCTAATTTTATTTATCTTTTTTTCAGATCTTATAAGATTGATATGAATTCTTCAAGAGGTTATAATAACAAATTCATTAGATATGATATGCTAATTTTATTTATCTTTTTTTTCAGATCTAATAAGATTGATATGAATTCTTCAAGAGGTTGCTTAAATCACTCCTATTCATTCTGTTATGTTTGTGGTATTTTTACACCTAGCTCGCAACACAGAAATATTACACCTGTTGTCAAGACTGCTTACTTTTACTATTTAGTTGTCATCTTGTGGATCAAAATAAGAGTTGGACACCACACATTTGCTGCAATTATTGTGCAGTATGTCTGAGGGAATGGTTTAATTGTAAAAGTAAGAGCATGCCATTTGCAACACCTATGATTTGGCGTGAACCCAAGAACTATGTAAATGACTAATAAATCATCAGCACATGGGAATAACACAGATGATGAATTCTGTCCTTCTAAATCCAACGAACCCCATTTCCTCAACCAAACTGATCTAAATGACTTTGCAAGAGACAAGTCACAGTCTGAACTGTTGGCATTCAGATTAAAAGAGTGATGTTTGGTTCAAGAAGATGTACGTACTACATCATTTAGAATAATAAATTCATAGGTGTCACGATACTTTCAAATGGTAAACAAAACTATGTTTTTGTTGTGACATTGAAGGATTGTTTGCATTTTTTAGCATCGAGCATAATGTGAATAAGTGGCGTCTCTACATCGATTCAGGCAAGCGTAGTCTGAAGGCTGTTTTACTGCATCATAGATATGAGTATCAAATTATTCCACTTGATCACTCTGCCCACCTCAAGGAGTCATATGAGAATATGGTCATTCTTCTTCATGCTATTAAGTATGAAAAATATTCATGGTGTATATGTGTAGATTTGACAGTGGTAGGCTTGCTGCTTAGAATGCAAAAAGGTTTCACCAAGTACTGCTGTTTTCTCTGCTTATGGGACAACTAAAGAACATTACTTGAAGAGTGATTGGACCCTTTGACAATCTTTAGTGTCTGTAGAATACAGTGGGGAATCAGAGCCATTAGTAGACCCAAAAAAGATTCTTTTGCCACCTCTCTACATCAAATTAAGTTTAGTGAAGAATTTTGTCAAGGCTCTAGACAAAACTTATAAGGGTTTCAAATACCTTAGTAAGAAATTCCCCAGTATTAGTGACATAAAAATGAAAGAAGGTATCTTCATTGGGCCGCAGATCAGGATAATACTCAAAGATGATCAGTTTTCTCTGTGCTTAAACAAAAAAGAACTTCGCGCTTGGAAGTCTTTTAAAAGTTTATGCGAAAATTTCTTAGGCAACAACAAGTCAAGTGACTATTAGTTCTTGGTTAAGGAAACGTTGGCAGCCTATAAAGATCTTGGGGCACGGATGTCATTAAAAATAAATTTTTTTGCACATTCATTTAAAGTTTTTCCCATCTTGGTGATGTCTCAGAAAAGCTTGGAGAACATTTTCATTAAGATATTACGAGAATGGAGAAGAACTACTAGGGTAGATGGGGATCCAGCTATAATGGGGGATTACTGCTGGATGCTCAAGCTTGAAAGTGACTCAGTTTTCAATCGGAAATCACAAGTTTTTAAATCCTGCTTTGTAATAAGTTTTATTCATAGAATAAAGTCAACTTTAATTTTTTATTTTATTTTATTTTATTTTTTCTTAGGTAACAACCTATCAATGATGCCAAGCTATGTGGTATATGAGGCTGAAGGTAGGGGTACAATATCTCATAAACCTGACACCATATGAAAACACCATAATTATTTTCGTAATACACGCCCAACAATTAGTCAAAAACAGGTATTTTCACAGACGATACAAATAAAACTCCCCCCCCCCCCAGTGTTATCATGGAAACTTTCTGGGATACTGTAGAGAATAACGATACGGAAAACTAAATGTACATTCATGAAATTCTCAATATTTGATGATATATTAGGAAAATAATCTCTAAGTTACTGCTTTCTGTTTTTGATCTATAACTCACATATTTCTCGTTTAAAACTATCATTGTTTTGAATAAATCACCATTTTCAACAAAATTAATGGGATTTAAATTCTTAAAATCATGAATGTTTAGCTTACTAGCTCTATCTTGAATCACATCTGATATAATGTTTTTATCCACTTGGGTCAAAGCAATCCTCAGATATATCCAGATACCTTAATCATGATTCAACATCGGGTATGACCTGCTTCAATGAGATCATCGACTTCACAAGCCAAGCAATTCTCATTTCTAAGCTCTTGTATGCCATGGGATACATGTTCAGTATATACTTCGACTAACATTTTTTTTAAGTTATCGTTAATGCAATTAGATGTAATTTCTGATTCTGTTTGTTTTATTTGGTTTAACAATAAAGAATGGATTTTGTATTAACAGTCAGTAAAACAACTTTATCTGTTCATGCACTTTATATAATTACATCACTCTATTATACTAAAAATAAGTACTATGATTACTAAAGTGACAATATGGTGATATACTTCTAAGTTTGAGATCTCATGACAAAAGGTTAGGTCTACAAGAAAAGACGTATCTATCTTTTACATAAAATCAGTTTATAAGAATGTTCCTATAGATTCACGTAAAAACAGTGTCAGACATTACCAACATGATTAGATTTAACTCTAGAGTCTCACACTTTACATAATGATACAGAAACCTAAATGTACAATATCTGATGGTAATATACACTATTATTTTTTACTTCTAAGTTACTAGTTTCTGTTTTCGATCTAGAACTCACATATTTTTAATTTAAATATAACTTTACAAGTATAACTCACCAATTGGGGCTTCAATTTCTCTCTCTCTCACAATTGTTGGTTTTAGTTCAGTTTTGTAGGACACACTTTTTTTAAACATCACAGAGATGTTTTAGGTTACTTTTCTAAATAAAAGTGGGAATGCTCATGCGTTTAGATCACAACTTTTATTCTCAACTTAGAAGATGTGTACAAGTGTAGTTCGAAAGGTAAGATGTTTTTCAAAATGTGTTTAAGAAAACAAAAAATGTTCAAAATTATTGTAAAATTCACATTGAAAGTCCAAACTTATTGGAAATAAAGTAGTAAATAAAAGTAAGAAGTAAAATAGTAATGGTCTTAAAGCGTTTTTTGAACTGAGGTGTTTTTTCCCTTAATGTTATTTCTATCAGTGTTTTATGCAATTCCTTGCGATCCCTATTATGAGCCATTATCGTGGAAAAATCAACATTGTTGGTTTATCCAATATACGTTGTTAATAAGAAAATGCACAGACTTCTAGTTGGCGAAGTGCTCATTTTCACAAAATAAATGAATACTTTTCAATCTGTAATGAGACTAGAGGAACATCAGTATTCGCTGGATATATTTTAAGGTTTGTTATATATGTTGTTTTTATTTCAGACGAATACAGGAGTAATAGTTCAAAATAGTAAAATTAATATTAATCATAACAGCATTTCATTACAAAGTCAGAAGTTTTGAAAAATAATACTTGTACAATTCTGATATCGAATGGACATTCCAGTCATTATGATAACGTCAACTAGTTTATGGTACAGGTGTTTATCCCTTTCTTAGGAACTCTGGATTTAAAAAAAAATATCATCACTTGTTTTTGTTTGAGAATCGATCCTTTCAAACTTACTCTGGTAGACCATTTTCTGTGAAATATGTGATTACTTCTCTCAAGTCTCTCTTCAGAGAATCACATGCTTTTCATGTGTTCTGCATATGTACCTAAGTATCAACCAACTGCATGGACGTATAGGCAAACCTTTGATCGATCGATCCTCGCGCAAGTGAAGTTGTGGGAACCTCTCAAATACCTGAGTTAGATTTAATACTAACCATTCCTTGTAGGAAAGCAACATATTGACACAGAATCCTTAGTTCATAAATCTTACTTAGGAAGAAAATATTTCTGTTCAGTAGTTAATTCAAATTGAACAAATTGCTTAAAAGAAGTCCGATATCGTGGGTTTTGAGGTAAGCCCATTTTTTAACAATATACATTTTCTTTGTCATACGATTATTTATATTTTTTAAAGTCCAATTTATTTATTTTACTTATCATTTGTTTAAGCTTTTGATTCTGTTATAGAGATTTTTCTTCCTGAAAATATTTTGTAATTCACTAGCTTATAGGGTTTCTCTATCATAATTTTGTGGACGTTTGTGTAAAATGTGTTAAAAATATTTGAGCTATACACGTTTTTAATCTTAATTTATATATCCTCGCGTCTTTTTGATCGCTTTTCTAATTTTATCTTCAAATTTGTTATTCGAGTTGTGAGCAGTTTTTAGTTTACTTACCTTTTGCTGTCCCAAGGAAAGACAGCGGTAAGTTTACAGACTTACAACGCTAAAATCCGGGGTTCGATTCCCGGCGGTAGACTCAGCAGATGTGGTTTTGCTCTAAAACAAACAACTACAACAAATTTTCACTTCGTTATGCCGGCTGAGCAGGTTAACGTTAATCTCTTGGTCACGTGAATTAGTCTCAGACTGCTCTTTGCCTTTTTTAAAACAAAATCATGGTTATGTTGATATAAGTTTAATATAACACTTTGGAGCAGAAAAGCATGAAACCATTGTTGTGCTATGTTTTTTTTAGAGTTACACAATGGGTTATCTGTTCTCATTCCACCGCGAGAAATCGAGCCCTGGATTTTAGCGTAGTACGTCCGGAACCATACTGTTGACCCACCGGGAAACGAATCCACTGTCTGTTTACCGCTTTAATATGGGAGATGTTTTGTTTCCTTTTAAACCAAAAATGACTAACCATCTGGGTCTAGCACTGCTAAATTAGGAAGGTCTGGCGCAGATAGACCTCGAGTAACTTTACAAAAATTCACATGGAATAAACTGTAATTATTTTGTGGACGACATAAGGAATATGCTTAATTTTAGGTAAATTCATTCGTAACTTCTAACGTTTTAAATATAATATATTAGTAGAAGTAGAGAACAAGAATATTTTTATCTATAAATGTTTTCAAACCAAGTTAACTTCTAAGAAGTCTTCAGTCCATGATCAAACCATTCTAGGCTAATTTAGTGTAAGATATGATAACTTAAGACTAGGTTGTATTTTTAGTCAAATATATTCTAAGTCTAACCTTCCAGTAAGTTATGATATTAGGCTGGACATGGCCTAGTGGTTAGCGTGTCAGATTATGAATCGGAAGGTCCATGGTTCGCAAACTACTGTCGCAAAAATCGCGCTCATCATTTTGAAACAGAGGGCGCATTTTAAGAGTGACAATCCATCTTGACTGCTTATCTATCACGCTCCATGAGTGCACTATCTCTGCAGAGCTGACAGTCCATATCAGCCTGGTGTGTAGGTCACCAAACCACTCAGAGAGGCCCACCTTGAGAAACTATCCTCTCATGCTACAAGATTGCCGGACTTCGTGATTCCATCAGTAATTACACGAGTGTTGGAAAACTTTTAAAAATTTGAGGGATATAGAACTGGGCTAGATCTGTAGTCAATGGCCATTGCAGATACATAACAGGTAACAATAATGTTTTCAACCGTATTTGTTGATATGCTAAACACAACTGATAAATCTTCTTTGGAATAGTACAGCCTCAATTTCATCAGCACCATACAAAGTTGATTTTCAACTAATATAAGTAATAGGATTGTTGCACTGTTTAATTATTTTATTTATCATTTGTTTAAGCTTTGCATTATTTATTAATCACGTTGACAAATATATAGCTTTACTGTAAAACAAATTTCTCTATGAAGATGTGGGTCAGATTAAGATTGAACCTAGTTTGAGTTTTAACATCAAACTACATGATAATTTTACATCTAAGCTGCGTCGAATTACAGTTTTCCACTGTGTGTCTAATTTTAGTTTTTTTTGTTTGTTTTTTTGTACACGTGTGTCCACCCTGATTTCTACATTTCGGCACCCAACATTCTGTGTTTAGCATGATAAATACATGATTATCAGAATATACAACAAATATAAACAAAGTCATCTGTTTGTTTGTTTGTAATTAAGCACAAAGCTACACAATGGGATATCTGTGCTCTGCCCACCACGGGTATCTAAACCCAGATTCTAGCGATGCAAGTCCGCAGACATATCGCTGTGCCACTGGAGGCACAAAGTCGTCACACATAATATTGTTAATCAATTGAGCCTCATTTATGTTACAAGTTCATTACTCTGTATTTTTTTATGCTACCACCTACAGGTACCAAATTATTACAGTGTTTCGATATATTATATTCGTTTTTGTTTTGATTAAGAATTCAAAATCTATATATTTCTTATCGTGAAAACGTCGAAATAAAGCGAGCTTTGCATGCGATACTTCGTTCGCCCATTTGTTGTGGTTGTCGGAAGTGCCCATTTTCAGGTTGTTTGACTATAGAAATGTTAAGTGTGGCACACCATTCTAAGTTAGAACGTTTCCAAGAAGCGAAACTGTTATTAGGCAGAATGGAAATTTGAGTTTCTGTTTTTACCAACTAATTTAATGCATTTTAGATTCCGTAATTATTAGTTTACCAAAATTGTTATCCGGGACAAAATTCGGCAAGACTCTTGCCCTATATCGACATGGAGTAATGGAACTAATTATGAAAACCCATCAACGATAATATCCAGGAGTCGCAAACAATGTTTAATATTAATCAGAAGGTGAAATCATTAATAGTTCAAAATACGATGACGAAAATACAAAAGAAAATTGAATAAGTTGTATAATGCTCTACTATCTTTTATGCCAGCCCTTTGCTTCACATAGAGAATTACACCTTGTTTTAATGATGCCATATAATTTACCAATTTATGATCGTGTAATATAGTTTAAATGTATACGTTATTACTTTGTACAATTCAGCCGAATTGTTTGGTCTCTTTTTGACATTCTCACGTTTTACATAAGCCCATATGGCCTCAAGAATGTTTTTATCTGGACTTTGTGCAACCCCAAACATGGCTGACAAGATATCATTTCACTAGATTTCCTGCCCATATCAACCT
>NW_013674613.1:17083-25944 GCF_000517525.1 Limulus polyphemus
CGTATAGTTTACAACCTTCTTGTTTGGAAATATAGCACTTGTGACCATTCAATTAGAATTGAATTGTTTAATATAAAATATTAAATAATATCAAATAATCAAATAGTATCAAATAATACTCTATATTTATAATATATCTATGTGTGTGCAAGCGTATATAATGATACTTTTATGTTCACAGCCATAACTTTCAAATGAATATTAAGTTGTAGGCTTTTATAATTTGTAGCTTTATATAATAACCTAGAGGTTCTGTGATGCCCGGGGCCTTTTACCTAAGACTTTGGGGAAGGGTGGAAAGGGTTCTACTATTGGATTCAACTCTTTGCGTTGGATGCCCTGGGGCCCCGGCACATTTGCCCCCCCCCCCTTGCACGCTACTGCATATATATATATATATATATACGACCTTGAGGTAATATTATGTTTATATATATCTATATATGTTGAAGATATATTTTCCTTTTCACCAAAAGTGAAAGTGAAAATAGATTCTGTAACACAGAGGCCTGATACGTTCTCTGATTGACCGTACCTTCTGCTGTGGTTCGCAGTTCTGCCTATTCAAAGCTCATCATCACAGTTAGGCCTATTATAATGGTGAAGTGTATATGGGAACCAAACCCCATATATATGACATATATTTATAAATTTATTTTCCTCAACAAAACATGTATTTGAGTGAAGACAACATGACATAGGATCAAATCTATTCTTTGATTCCCTACTTCTGCTACAGCAGATTAGTTTCGTTGAATTCACAACTCATTACTTGGAAGAACGAAGCAAATAATCAAGGTAGGCCTCATACATTTTGAGGTGGAATGTAAGCAGTTTGTTTGGTTTTGATGTGTGTGATTTACTTTTTACTCACTACTAATAACCTAAAGTATGTTTAGTTAATAATGGTGAGTAAATGTTAACATTTTATTTTTCTACAATACTTAAAGTTTTGTTTACGCAAAAAATTAATAATATATTACTTCTATAAATGATAATTAGTAATTTTATGTACAATAGCTTAGGAGATGGTGTTTAATTATTTCATAGAAAAATAAAAGGGCGAACATAGCTGTTCAAAATTCGAAACATTTAGCTACTTGTCTAGTTTGTGTGTAGGCAGAACTTTCGGTTGAGTCCATTTGTTTCTCTGTTCATTTCAGTCTGCGTGCTAACAAGTGCACCTGCAAACATAATAACACGACGATAGTCAGCTTGCTTTAAGTTTAACACTAAACTTTGTGAGCTCTAAATGAACTGAAGTGAACGGTCAACATATCCAAAATTGATTCACGTTTAATGTCTTTATAACAACTCGATGCAAAATTAGTTCGAGGTCAAAGATACTAAGAATTTAGGCGTAAGATAAGTGCTAAATTTTGAACATTAACGGCTGTTCTAGTTTATATTAACTTTCAAGTTTCATTATTATTCTGCTTTGTGTTTAATTCTCAGTGGAATTTTAGAGGATTTTAGGAATTGTTGCATATAAAGAAATGAGCCACACCCTTTCAATTAAGGATACGCCCATTAAATATGATGTGTGTATATATATATATATTAGTAGGAAATTTGTTTTTTGAAACAATACTTGCACTAAACCATTATTGTTAAAGAGTTTCTAGTAATAGAAGAACTGCATGGGGGAGGAAATTACAATGTATAGAATAATGATAATAATGGTGAAAAGCTCGCCAAATGAAAATAACTATTGATGACCACGAAAACAACGTTTCGGTCAATAGCTCACCATCGGGTTTCCAGTGAGAATAAAGCTTTTAACAGAAGAATTGGAATGAAAGAACGTTTCGGTCAATAGCTCACCATCGGGTTTCCAGTGAGAATAAAGCTTTTAACAGAAGAATTGGGATGAAAGAACAAATGACACGTGGCTCGAATGCTATTTTTATGTTCCTTCCCTTATCTCGTTTGTAACTTAAAGAGTTTGTTTTCGAGCCTTCGAACCACGTGGTATCTGTTCACACAAACTCTTAGACTTTAGAAAAAGACAAATATAGTTAAAATCGTATAGGTGACAAAAATATCAAAATTAAATAATACGTTAACGTTTCGAGCTAACGCTCTTCGTCAGATGTAAAACTATAAACCATCAAAAAACGTGCAAAGATGTTTACAGTAAAATAACAATGTAAGGTCACCTGACGTACCTGAAATAAATAAATAAAATATCGTAACTTTAACCCTAATTGTCGATTTTTAGCCACTTGTTGGAATTTGTATTCAGACAATAGAAACAAGTAAATTTCTCAACCAACTAGAAAAAACTTGTCAACAGTCTATTAAAAGTTGGCAATGAGTGGATTTATTAGCATTATGGAACTAGTTTCTATTTATAATAATCTTAAAATAGTGAATAATTAAAATTATTGTTCTTAAATGTGTCTAAGTTATAGTTATATCATCTGAAACCTGGAATTATTTTATTTCGCGAAATTATTTGCCATAGAGCTAGGTACATAAGAAATAAAAAAACAGAAATTTTGGAGGTAAGCTTTAGTTTCGTAATGGTATATTCTGTTGTTTATAAGCCACGGATAGGTAATAAAATTAACACAATGTGTTTCCCTGGGTGTTTATTTATGTTACTGAAGTTATTGTCCTTAAAATTAATTATTTAAATACAATTCATTTAGTTTTATAATTTGATCATTAAGCCAAAGCAACTGTACACTAAACGTCGTAATATGAACGTAACTTTACCTTCTTGGTTACATGTTTTTAATAAATGCTAGATAGATTATAATTATTATATGTACGTCATGAATATCTGTTGTGTATAAAATAAGAGTGAAACAGACAGTATCTTTTAATATTAGTTTAATATCTTAGATAATTATTTTACTGCACCATTTCTTTTCACAAAGTGGCCTACCTTATGGCTGTTAGGCCTACTATTTTTACATACATTAACATTGACTATCAGTTAGCCATTAGGAAAGCGTGCGTAACGTCTTAGTAAATCATGGTTCTATGCTACGTAATGGTTTTTATTGTATTATAAATTATAAGTTCATCAAAAAATCAAATATATGTCTTAAAATGCGAAATAAATATCATGTCATGTATTTCAAATATCTGTGTTTCAGATTTGGTGACGTTTAAGAGCCATTAGTGCTTGTATATAAAAGTATAAAGCTGGGATAATACCGTACACGGGGTGCAAAAATGATAAGATAAAACTTCAACGAAACATTGAAACGTGTATAAAACCAAAGAAACAAGCATAGAACTTGTTATTTCTGGATGGCATTTGAAGATTTGGGCGGAGTAGAGCTATACATGTTGAACGTGCTTAGAAATTTTATCGCGACGACAAATGAGTCGTCCATTTTAGAATTACTCGTGATCATTAAAGTACTTCTAATTATGAACATCGATTGCATATAGAATACAAATAATAATATTGAAAATTTCCCCAAACTAGAATAAATTTATTGATGAAAACGATAACAAGTTTTCCAGCAACAGCCTTTTATCGGGTTTCTACTCCAATGAGAATAAGGCTCTAAAGTCTAAGATTAAATAATAGGTTGAACAATCGCCAAGTTTTTATATATTTAAAGAAGGATGACGTTTCAAGCTTTCTTCGTCAGATCGTATAGTTTACAACCTTCTTGTTTGGAAATATAGCACTTGTGACCATTCAATTAGAATTGAATTGTTTAATATAAAAAAGAATAAGCAAAATTGTAATGATATATTTACGAAGTCCAATGTCCTAAATGCCTTGTTAGTGGGTAGCAGTAAAATAGATAAAAGTGTTATATTAACGTATGTTTGTAGATAAAAAAATACAAAAAAAAGTTTAATATCAAATGAAAGTTACGTAATCAAATTAATATCTGTTAAACTTCTCATCGCTTCAAAACTGTTAGTTAGCAGCGGAACACATTATACTCAATAACAATATATACAGACACCACAAGAAACAATACTTCTCTTTTGCTAGGTGTATGTCTTTTATCCCTTTCGCGCACAGCCATACCGAGAACTACCCGAAAATATATGAAACATCAATTTCTGAAAAATTATTTGTGATTTTTAAATCATGTTTTTTTCCCAAACTAAAACTAAAATGGATATGTTAAGATTTTAAGTTTTCTTTTCATGTAAGTTTCTTAACATATGGTTTAGACTTTAGCTTATTTGTATTAAAAAAAAGAAAACTGTTTGTATCAATCTTTTTAGAAAATATCATAAATTGGAGATATATCGGCATATATTTAACTACTAAATCTAAATTATAATTTAGCTCGTTTCAGACCATTCGAAATTGTAATACCTGACAATAAGAAGAAGGAACAAAAAGACAAATTACGTTGTGTTTTTTAATCTTCCTATGTAGCAATATTTCAAAGTTTGTTTATTTAACTTACTGGGGAATTCTCCATTTCCGTATATTAAAACACGAAGAACACGAGTAACAAAATTTATAATGAAAATCAAACATTGGTTTGTTTGTTTGAATTTATGCACAAAGCTACACAATGGGCTATCTGTGCTCTGCCCATCACAGGTATCGAAACCCGGTTTCTAGCGTTGTAAGTCCGCAGACATACCGCTTTGCTACTAGGGGGGTAAATCAAACGACATAACAGTGAACTGTGGATCTCGCGCTAATAATTTAACACATCTGTTTCTCTGTTCAACTGACGTCGTAGCTCTTTTCGTCTAAAGACATGTAGTCCATCCAAGCTGAGTCCTTCATTACTGAAATATTCAGTAACAAAAAAGGTAGTTATGATCCAATGTTATTTCTGAACGGTATTTACTAATGCAGGTTCTGAATATTTTCTCTGTGTCCCCAGTATATTGTTAATTACAGAGACAGATAAATATATAAAATAATATATTTTTATATGTACGGCACGCTAACTAATGTGCTGCGCTCAGACCTGCTTTATCTGTGGTCTGCCTGGTCTCACAGAATTGCAGTCCACATTTAGAAAATATTTACTTTGAATATAATGAACACATCTAAGCGCAAAACGTAAAAGTAAATACCATAGCCTCAATCATGCCCAGATAATGACCGGAGTTTAGGGATTTATTTTTATGCTAAGTTTAACTTTCTAACCCACTTTTTCAATAGTATTATGTTAAAAAATATAGAGCCAGCATAGCATGTAAAATCAGTTATGACACTTCTTTGGATATAATTAAGTCGAAGAAGTTTACATACTGTTTCTCGCAACTTTACTTTTCAACAGAATAGACATTAAACTTATATATCGATTATAATAACCCAATTATTTCTCTGGAAGTAAATGGATTTACGAAGAAAATACACATAGAAAAGTAACATAGGTAAAATTCGAACGAACATCACTATTTACATGAATAATATTGATTACAAGTCACGGTAAGTTAGTACTAACGTTGGTTGGTAAATGTTAATACTGTATTGTTGCTTTTTATAGTTTAAAGCTGCATGCAATGGTCAAACCCACATTTGTCAGAATGTTCCGTTTCCCAAGTTATTTGCCTACGAGTTCTCTTTTTTCTTTTAATTTTACGTCATCAAAGGATTTTGAGTTTTTCTTACGGCTCTTATTTTGAAACTAAAGTGAAATTTTTGCATACTTATATAGACTAAAATATATCAACTTGTTGGTTGTTTTCACTGAAGGAAATTGATATTCAAATATCGATATAATTATTTATTGCATCCAGGTAAAGCAAGAAGTGGCAGAAATTAATAATTTATCAACTTTAAAGATATCAATATAGCTATTATATGCATATATATACATACCTACATAAAGTACGTTCTTGGTTAGATACACACATACATATACATGTAAAGTTCTTAAAGTAAAATGTGCACTAAAGATATTTTTACATGTAACAATCTAACCCACTGGTTTCCAAACTATATGTCGCGGCAAATTGGTAGGGGTGTCGCGAGAATTTCACCAAACGATGAAAAATTAAGAAAATAAAAAAATACAAATATATTATTTGGTAGCAGGGGTGTCACGCAAATTAAGGTAAAAGGATTAGCGTGTCGTCAGTGAAAAACGTTTGAAAACCACAGATCTAACCTATGTTAGTTAACGGTGATTTAAACAGATGACCTATTTTGTAGTTTGTGCTAAAACAAACACATTTATAGAAAAATGCGCACTTTAATGGTTCTTGCTGTGTTACGTGTGAAATTCCAACCTGTATTAACTAACGGTGGATATTAGTGTTTGGATATCAGCATCACGTCTATTGAGCTTGTTTCTCTTTTATTGTTCTTATTTGATAAGAAACGGTGTTTTACATTCACATTCAGAAAATATGCATAAACATGTTTCTCTGAGCAAATGCTTTACCAAATACAATCATCCATAATTAGACTCGCTTTCTTTCTACCATGGATATTAGTCAATTCTATAATTATTTATTGTTCAAGGTGGATTTTTTTTTAAATCACAACATTCAAAAGGTAACATAACAGTGTTAAAAATTAAGTATAATCATCCAGTAACCTTATAACTGTAAAGAAAAAGAAATGGTTAAAATAACACTTGAACAAAATATTGATAATTTAGAAATACGCAAATGTGTATTTCAAATCTTAGTATTCGGACTGACGATAACTCTTCGTGAAAGGCACACAATGAACAATGTATAAGGATCGAACGTTACTGACGATAATATTTCATGAGAAGCACAGAACGAACAATGTAAAGGATCGAACATAAATTAAAGCCTGACAACACTACAAAAATAATTGTTGTTTTTTGTACAAATCTACACAATGAGTTATCTTCTGTGCTCTGTCCACCACGAAGTTTAGCAGTATAAGTCCGTAAACTTACTGCTGACTAACCGAAGGTCTGCAAATATATATATATATATATATATATATATATCAAAAATGGCAATATAATGTGACGGATTTATTATTATATATTTATCTTAATATCGACGTTTGTTTAGATTAAATTTATATTTAGAAATATGCATAGCGTATACTGTTAAGTATTTATTGCGAAACTCCCGCATATTCTCTAAGAATCAACAATATATGTGTGTACGTAAACGCCAATGTAGCTTTGTATTGTTACGTAATCTGAATTTTATAGAAAACCTCCACATGCCTATAAATATAGCCGACGCGCCAAAAAAGAGTATCTATTATTAGTTTGCTAGAGTCAGTGTGCCATAAACTTCGGAAGTTATAACTATAGTTGTGATTAGCACTTATTAATCGGAAACTTCAGATATTTGACCAGGAGCATTTACAAAGTTCGAACATTACAAATCATTTAACTTCAGTGAATTCTCATCGGACATTACTATTTTTACGAAAACATTATATAACTTCATCGTGGAAAACTCTGCGTGTGTGTGGCTGGTGAATAATGAAGGACAAAGCTAGCTAGCTCCCCGTTAAGTGAATTATGCCTACATCACCTCGTAATTAACTCGCTCATCGTGAACCCTCGATAAGATATCAAGGAAGTTCCTGGCTAGAAAGAAGACTTTATATTGATTGTATGTTTGTAAAATTTTTGTATATAAATCATTGTGTGTAATAATAATTTGTAAATTTGTAATTTGTATTGTTGTTTATATATCAAAACATTATGGATCTTCGGTCCAGTGTTCACGTCCAGTTACCACAAAAGAAAAATCAATCAACCTTTTGGTTTAACTACCTCTTCTCAGCACTGGTTTTCGAACAGATATAAGTCTAGTGAGACCACTTCCAGTTAATGTGTATCTTACTGTTCTCTCGAGGTAACTTTCACGCCTTTATTTACAACAAGGTTGTTAACAAAAACTGTACTCGACCGTTGTCATTTATCTAGTAAGTAACATAACTTTCGAAGAGTTTCGGTTTTCTGCCTCGACCACTTCTATTATTAACCGTTCCGGTTTCTCTGTACTTTTATAGTCTTATATACTTTGGCACTTTCTGACCGATTAGCTGACAACCAATCACAGTGTAAGCCAGTTATTATACTCTGATGCAGTTTATTTTTAAACTATATAGAAGTGGTATCCCCATAGTATTTGCTGTTTATACTTTTTTACATCTCCTTTCCACAATAATTTCTAATATTAAAACTCAAAAGTCATATAAGACTTCCGTATGCAATAACCAATAAGGTGAAACTGAGCTATGCAGTATTTACGTTGTGGCACCTTAGAAACCATCTGTTCAGCTACCTGGGTTCGAATACATCTCCATCTTCATATTTTTTCACGGTGTCATGGCATCTTGAAAATGTCTAAAGTTGAGTAGTAGGATACTTAGAAAACGTACTTTATACCTTATATATTTAAATATCTATATCATTATTTTCACTTTTAAAATATGCATTTTGTTGTTCACATTCGCTATTATTTACAGTTTTAGAAGGCATTCTCCATTAGTTACACTATTACAAGACACACTTTTTTACTCACTTTAAAATGTTTACGTTATATCTTACACTGTTAGAAAAAAAATAATTTATTTTGTTCAAGTTTATTTTTACTGTTGTATATTTGATTTCAGATATTCGTGCAAAACTACTCAAAGTTTATCTTCGCTAGCCGTATCTAATTTTTAACTGATAGACTAGATGGAAGACAGTTAGTCAACAGCACCCTCTGCTAATTCTTAGGCTACCCTTGTCTGACATAATAGTGGAATTAGACAGTAAGCCTTATAATGCACCCACCTCCCAAAGTGCTGAAAAATGGGCAGGAAATGTAGTGAAATGATATCTTGAGATAGTTAAACCAAAAGGTTGATATGGGCAGGAAATGTAGTGAAATGATATCTTGAGATAGTTAAACCAAAAGGTTGATATGGGCAGGAAATGTAGTGAAATGATATCTTGAGATAGTTAAACCAA
>NW_013674614.1:0-9493 GCF_000517525.1 Limulus polyphemus
TTATCCATGTATTTAACTACATACATTAGTCATTGTGAAGTCCAGCTTATCCGTGTATTTAACTACATACATTAGAGTCATTGTGAAGTCCAGCTTATCCGTGTATTTAACTACATACATTAGAGCCATTATGAAGTCCAGCTTATCCATGTTTTTAACTACATACATTAGTCATTGTGAAGTCCAGCTTATCCGTGTATTTAACTACATACATTAGAGTCATTGTGAAGTTTAGCTTATCCGTGTATTTAACTACATACATTAGTCATTGTGAAGTCCAGCTTATCCGTGTATTTAACTATATACATTAGTCATTATGAAGTTCAGCTTATCCGTGTATTTAACTACATACATTAGTCATTATGAAGTTCAGCTTATCCGTGTATTTAACTACATACATTAGTCATTGTGAAGTCCAGCTGATCCGTGTATTTAACTACATACATTAGTCATTGTGAAGTCCAGCTGATCCGTGTATTTAACTACATACATTAGAGTCATTGTGAAGTCTAGCTTATCCATGTATTTAACTACATACATTAGTCATTGTGAAGTCCAGCTTATTCGGGTATTTAACTACCTACATGAAAGTCATTATGAAGTCCAGCTTATTCTTGTATTTAACTACATACATTAGTCATTATGAAGTCCAGCTTATCCGTGTATTTAACTACATACATTAGTCATTGTGAAGTCCAGCTTATTCGTGTATTTAACTACATTCATTAGAGTCATTGTGAAGCCCAGCTTATCCATGTATTTAACTACATACATTAGAGTCATTGTGAAGTCCAGCTTATTCATGTATTTAACTATATACATTAGTCATTGTGAAGTCCAGCTTATCCGTGTATTTAACTACATACATTAGAGTCATTGTGAAGTCCAGCTTATCCGTGTATTTAACTACATACATTAGAGTCATTGTGAAGTCCAGCTTATCCATGTATTTAACTACATACATTACTCATTGTGAAGTCCAGCTTATCCATGTATTTAACTATATACATTAGTCATTATGAAGTTCAGCTTATCCGTGTATTTAACTATATACATTAGTCATTATGAAGTTCAGCTTTGTGAAGTCAGCTTATCCGTGTATTTAACTACATACATTTATCCACATGTGCATTATTGTTATTTGTTGTAAGTACTTGGAAAGAGAAGTTAGTATTATCTGAAATGTATATGCAAAGGAAGTTGTTGGTTTTTGTTAACAATAATTACTTTTTTATTAAGAAAGAGATTTAGAATATCAATATGTGTGTGTATTTTGTAAATTTTTGTAAGGTAGATGTATTCCGTAATTTTATCAGTAAATTAAACCGTATTGGATCTGTCTTTTGATAGTGAGAAGTTTTATTATCTTATACAATTTGTACTTAGCTTTTTGAATGAGTAACAATAGTAGAATTGTAATGTTTTTAACAGAAATCCCCCACAAAACAACTTAGTCATTCACTGAGAAAGTCCTTCAGATGTGTGCCAGAAAGACAGGAACATGGAATTCCTAGATTCCCTGATGAGCCAGAGCCTACAATCAATCTCTCACATATTGTGTAAGTATGGAATTAGCTCTGTTTATAAGCGTAATCTCAATTATTAACACATTGTGTCAGAGCATAGAAAATTTAGTGTTTTAAACATCCCAATTTTTCATAATTTCTGAAGTATTTTTTTTAAAAGTATTCTCAACTATTGTTGTGTAAGATGATAATGTTTTGTGGATATCTAAATCTTTCACACATTCTGTAACTACAGAATGTTGTTAGAATATCCTTAGCTTATCAGAGTGTGTAAATATAGACTAAACTGTAAGTTAAGTTTAAACATAAGCTATAAGCTGTGCGTTTTTAATCCTATCTAGACTAACGAGGAGATTTTAAAGCAATGTACTGTACATATAAACTTTCAAAACTTAATTGACAATAATTCTAACCCTGTTTGAATGATTGTTTGCTAAAATATGTTTTAGAATTGGTATCTTGTTATTTTCTGCAGTGTAATTTTCAACTATAACTTTAATTTCTTCACAGCTCCGCACTTCTTGATTTTTAAAAACTTTTCTGTTCATCAAAAACCATAATTTTATATTTTCTAAGAAACTATCATCCCTTAAGAATATAATTCCTAAAGATTTGTTTCCCATGAGCTTGTTCGTCTGTTTCTCTAATTTTATTAGTAGAGCCTACCGTTCACACACTTTAATGACTTCCCATTATTTAACCCTTTCACAATGGGTAGGTCAAGGTATGCATGTCATGACCTTTTAGAGAGTTGCATTCACAATCTATTTAAGCTGCTTTCTTATCAATGTATACAAATAAACTTGGCATCCAAACATACTTAATGAATCAAATTTTAATATCATATAAGGTTTAAGTTCTTTATTTTAAAAAGGAAATATTTAAAAAAAAATCTTTTTCTTACTCTTCCCTAGTATGAGAATCTTGGCATTTGTTCCCAAAGTCTCCCCCCCCCCTTCTCTAAAGTATGGAGTTTAAGTAAATTACTCATTATAGTATATGTATTACTATAGCAGTTTGTATAGTCTTCAATCTTATTTGCTTATGGAGTCGTAAACTAGAAAATTTGACTGATCTGTTACATTCTCTCTCTCTCACAAATTGACAATAATTTTCTTTGACATTTTATACTTTATCATATATAATGATAGACAGAGTTTTAATCTATTATAATGATACATTGTTTTCTCTACAGAGTATTCTCAATTTTGCCTTCAGTTTGAAAGTTTGTCTCCTGGTGTTCAGATCCAGCATCTAAATGAATTACTCTTGTTTTAGTTAAAAATCCAGTTATCAGAAACATCACTGAATTAAATAGTGGATGTTACATAAATTGAAAGGAAACTGAAGATATCAACATACCTCAATTTATTTTGTTGTAAAATCATATTTCATAAAAAACCAACAAGTCAAACCATTTCATTTTTTTCCAGACCAGCTAAATGATTTTGATTTCATATATGATCTGTAATTTCTCTCTAAAGCATGGTTATAACAGTAACTTTTGTTCCCCTTTAAGTTATCGGATGAATATGTCATGTGGCTCCACATTAGTACTGCACTGTGTATTAGCTCACTGTTTGAGGAGGTTGCTTGAGAGAGTATGATGACAAAGTGGTTAGAAGCTTTGAATGTCCCATTAATATCCAGTAGGGTCATCTAATTAGCGACGCGCATGAATGGATTAACGAGATTCCCGCTGTCCCTATCTACTATCTAGCGAAACCACAGCCAAGGGAACGTACATAATTAGAATTGGGCTGATTGTGTGCTGTAATTATTAGCAGTCTGTGATTTCTGATTGTAACATGATTAGTAAAACAGTAATATTGTGTTTTTTTTTGGCTAGTGTAGTCTGCGAAGTTGGATTCAAAAGTGTTTGCCCTAACGTGTACAAATAATGTACATGCAGAAAGGTAGATTCTCCAAACAACTTACAAGTTTGCCTGTTTTTAGCAAGTGTTGACAAAAAATATCTTTTTATGCACATTTTTCAAATGCGTGAACCTTGATGCAGGCTTGGTGTCATATATAAAAAGTAGGATTCTGTAGCATACAAAAAGTTTAAATATTGAACAAAGTGATGACATTCTTATTAATAAAAGAGCATTTACTCTGAGTACGCGGGCATTCATAGTGACGAAATGTGTGGATCGTACATGACTGATGAGTGTTCATAAATTTGGGAAGATCTATTCATGGTTTGTCATAAGTTCTGCTCAATTAAGAAATGCTTCGATCAGTTTACACGAAGTCAAACTTTTAATGGCTCTTTGATTTTAAGGGGCAACACGGGCTACCTAGCAGATACTTTTTAGGGGGCCTATTGGTATTTTTGGGAGGCCATTGGCTACTTGGTCACTGCTAATTTCAATCTACGATTATATAAAAATAGGCTTAAACCGACAGCAAAAAAATACGACATCAAACTAACTGCTATATTTCTTGTTTTTCATGTATATTTTGTACTTATAGTTGTAAAAATAACTAAAATGTAAAAATAAAAAAAATTCTAGGTTATATTAGGTAAGATAGAGAAAAAAATAAAATAAAAATTCTTCTTGAGCAGTTTGTGCATCATGTCATTGAGTATGAGCAATTTACAACTTGTGTGGTGGGATTATTAGTTAGACATGATGTGAAGGGCAATAAAACAATAAGATTAAGTATAAACAGATAAACTGCTATAAGCCTTAAGCTATTTAGGATAAACAGTTGTGGTTTTCTGTTATAATCTACAGTCATTCTTGAAAGAAAGAAAGGGTGATATAGATTTATTTCATATTTCTTAATGGTGGCTACAAGGTTGGTCAAATGACACGCATACATTACAGTTAAGATACAGAAGATAATGGATAAAATGTAAAGTTTTATATTTATTATTTAGGAGGTTTTAGAAACTTTTCAGGTGAAGAAAAGTATTTTTGATCTTAACACGAAAATCACTTTGTACTCAGAGCTGTCAACACACACTGCCTTCATATGTTCATGGACAAATCTTCAGAAAGTGAAAGTACTTAATTTAAAAAAATTGATTTTGTGTGTACAATAGACTTGTAATGTTTACTGAGAGTTTACAAAATTTTGTGAAGATACAGAAAGGTTATAGTATCGAAACTGATGGTTACTTTGTAGCTACGAGGTAGGTTACATTGTCTCCGTATTGACATATGATCAAATAAAGCAAGCTACTTAAATAGATCAGAACTAAATGTAGCAAATTAAATATAATATTCAAACTATATTACTTAAAATTAGTAGAATGCATTCTTTTATCAGTTAAATACCCCTGCTGTTAACAGTATTTTTGGCCATAAACCCAATAATATCTCATGAACTCAGTCAGTCCATGAATCTTAGGTTAGTCATAAATCCATATACTTAGCTAAGAATGCAGAATAATCATTAAAATAAAATAATAAACATTAAATTAGAAATAATTAAAAATATAAGTAGATATATATTAAATATTCTAACCAACAATGTGTATCTGCACTGTTATAGAAGTTTCACTCATTCAAACTGATGTCGAAGTATAAACTACCACTCCGTGATAAAACTTACAATTGGGTTAGCAGCCTAATAGATTTAAAATTAAGCTAACAATTTTTATAATGATAAGAATAAAAATAAAGTAACTTATTAATAAATATAATAATCCATACTGTTAATGAAAATAACCTTAAGAAGAGATAGGGTATAAGTAACTTACTGTTGATGTTGGGAAATAAATAATACTTATTGTCCATAAAATCTGTTAATATCGAGACAGCTACCCACTATCAGAATGGTGTCTTCACTCCTAAGGTATGTCCGAAACTCGTGTCACTCTTGGTTATTCCATTGTAAAATAGTTGAAGGAGGTTACACCCTCCAGGCATCATCTGTTTGCTAGTTGTCTGATTTTACAAAATAAGTTTAATGTAATGAATATGAAATGACTCAGAACAATTGGCAACTAGAGCTAAACAAGATAAGCCAACTTTGTTGAACAACAAGTCATTGTTAAACTGTATATATATATGGAACTGTGCACATGCTGATGGTATGCAAATCAAAGTTTGATAAAACTGAACAACAACAAAGATGTGAAAATATCCACAGGTAAAGTTTAAAACCATTGGTTATAGCTGAGAAACTATTTATATGGATGAAAAGTGAATGAATTGGTGTGTGAAGAGATTGTGGAAAAGTGACAAGACCCGTCCCTTTGAGGGAAGAACAGTTGAATGTAACAGAAAGTATAGAAAACTTAGGAACAAACTATGGATTAGCAAATTTTTTAATTCTTTATTTATTTATTTTTTCCTGAAAATGATTTTGTTTAATGCTTAATGATATTTATTTAAAGGTGATGAACATTTTCTTTTGTGAAAAGGCATCAGGTAAGCCTTACAAGGTTTATAGAGTATTGTAGGTGATGGTACAATATTGTGATGACTCAGATGTGAACTGAATCCTAATTTATTGAATGTTAGTGTTAAGTTTATTGTATTCAAACAATGTAGATAAGTAAAAGAACATATTATTTATCAAAAAGAAATAATATTAACTAGATATAAGTATATTTTAACCCTGAATATTGTTAGCAAAGAAAGTGTTAAGTTCCTGACCTTACTTTATTGTGAAATGTTGTGTCGTAGGTCACCAATAAATCTTTGTCAGTTTTTAACTACTACACTCAGCAAAAGAAAGTGTCAAAAGATTTATTTTTATGAATATAACTTCCACTGAAACTGGTTATATGTATAAAATGGAACTTCCTGGTCAACAGTTAAAATTATTCAACTTGTATGACAAAATTAAAGAGTATTTGTTTGTTGTTTTTTCACAACAATGCCCAAAAAAAAGTTTGGAAATTTCACAATGTAAAAGATGATAGAAAAAAGAAAATCAAAAACAAATGAACTTTCTAAAACCCCAAAACTAAACACTATTTAATAAGTTTTTACCCAAATTCATGGTTAAGTATTTCCACTGTGTGATGAAAAATAAAATATCAAGAAATGTCAGTGTCACCAGAAAGGTTTAAACTTTCACACCACATGTTCTAAAGTTCTCCTCTTTGTTTGAGATACGAGGATATAATGTGAGGATTTTTTTAACAAAAGTCTGATGTGTAACTGAACCTGGATGTTATCCTCTGTAGGCCACCTTCACCTGTACCAAGCCACAATGGATTATTTGACAGGAATAATTCTTTTGATCTCTCATCCTTGGATAGTCGATCAGTTAGTAAAAGGTCAGTAATTTTTTTTTGCAATCTTTTCGTCAAGTAATACCACTAATTAATACTTGGGAATTTAGATTTCGATGTATTCTTTTTGTTTACTAATTAAGTAATTGTTTTATTTAGAAGTTAACATTAACTGGTGATTCTTTAGTGTTTTTGCACAGTGATTCTGTAGCTTTTTTTTTGAGCCTGAGAGAATTTTTACGTACACAACACATTCAATAAATCATTAGTTCTATACATCTTCCACTTTCTTCTTACGATTTTGTAATTCAGAATTTGTTCCAATGTCCACACTCAGAGAAACTGAAGTTACTGTTTATGATGTGTTATCTTAAACAATACTTAAAATAGGGTAGATGACACAAGCATATTCGAAGGTGAACAGTGCCTGATAATCTGTAAATAAAAGCATACATTAAGTGTTTGAGCCAATATATTACTAAACAGAAATTTTTTTACCAACATATTCGGCACTTGTTATTTTAACATCATATAAAGTTTCGTTAACTGTTTCTAGTCCTCTGCCATTGTCTGATGTGAATCTACAACCAAGATAATGCATATCAAAGATGTTTCAATATACAAAACAGTAGTTGAGTGTGTGTGTGCGTGCTACTGTTTTATCCAATGTGATGATTTTATCCACTCATTTAAGAGCATTGAATTTGGTTACGATTGATGTGTTACGAGCTTAATGTATTAAAATATGTAAAATCTCAATAAGTACAGTAGATAAAAATTTAAACTATTTAAATGATCATTTTGATGAAAAGTAATTCAATATTTAGTCTTGTTATTTTTTTTGACAGAGCAATAACAATTTATAAATGATACATATATAGCAAGGCATGCACTTGGTCTTTTAGTTATGTAATTAAGTTAGCAGCCAAACATATGTACAGGTATTTCATTTTCCCAGTAATTTTAAAAGAATGATAAGTATTCCTTGTGAATTAAATCTGGCCCTCTACAGAAATGGTACATTGATTGGCTCAAGGCTCCCAAAGATATTATACATCTGGACTGAGAAGTCTGTTGACACTTAAAAGATGTTAGATATTCGGGAATAAATGTATTGTATGTACTGTATCCCCCCCAGAAAAAAATCAATATTATACATCTGGACTGAGAAGTTTGTTGACACTTAAAAGATGTTAGATATTTGGGAATAAATATATTGTATGTACTGTATCCCCCCCAGAAAGAAATCAATATTATACATCTGGACTGAGAAGTTTCACTTAGGTTAGTTTGTTGACACTTAAAAGATGTTAGGTATTTGGGAATAAATATATTGTATGTACTGTATCCCCCCCAGAAAAAAATCAATATTATACATCTGGACTGATTAGTGTTACTTAGGTTAGTTTGTTGACACTTAAAAGATGTTAGGTATTTGGGAATAAATATATTGTATGTACTGTATCCCCCCCAGAAAAAAATCAACCCCTGATTCAGTAACTTCTGTTTTAAATTACAAGTTTCCAGCCTCTACATTGTCGTATTTAAAGTTACAACCTTATTTTTCAATAGGTTTTGTTGTTGTTTTTCAGCCCATTACAACAACAAACTCTAAGTCTGGAATCTTCTCGAGTTGATGATGAACATCGACTTATAGCCAGATACGCTGCTCGTCTAGCTGGTACCCAGGTTGCTGTAAGTGCTACACATAAAATTTGTTATTTAAAAACTATCAAGCAGTGGAGTATGATGTGTTTATTAGTGACTAAATAGTTTTATAACTTAGACCCTACCAAGCTGAAACCTAATTCCTTTACTTGTAAGATAACTAAATTAACCTATTTACTAGTACTAGTGGTAAGCATGATGAGCAGAGGGCAATATTTCTGTGGTTGATGAGACTGGACAGCGTTTCTTTCCAATTATTAAAGATATAACATTTTCTATTGTGTTTTCTGTTTGAGGACCTTGTGTGAAAAAACTAACTCTTTTTGTGGTTAGCTTGAATTAGTCGGCCTTGTTTATCTGCAGCAATTTCATTCAACTAATCAAAATGTATAGAAAAGAGGACATCATCTTATCATCCAAATATAGATGCTGGAAGTATACCACACAATACAAGATTTTAAAAATTCAGAAAACGGCTAAAACATGATACCAAAAATATAATTTAAAAACAATGTTTCACCACTGTTAACGTGGCATCATCAGGTACTTATCACAACTAAACATGACATTGAAAATATAACCTTGAGATTGTCATAAGTATAAACCATACTCCTTGTATTTTATTTATTATTGGTCTGTATTTATTTTACATTTATTAACATTAGATTCTTGATAAATAGATTTAACAATCTTATTTTCACTATAATGTTCCAGATCTGTAAAATGTTGGTAAACATGTGGCAGAGCATGTCCATGTTCTACTATTTTAGTACTTAAATTCCTCCCAGTCTCCCCTCTTATAGATAGTATTACAGTCCGTACATTCTACACCGTTAACTACTTATTTCTCAATTCTAGTCAGTTTAATTCCAGTTTTTAAGATTGTATTCAACTTTTTTGTGTATAAAATAAAATTAGAAGTTTCTACTATTTCAGTACTTAAATTCCTACCAGTCTCCCCTCTTATAGATAGTATTACAGTCCATACATTCTACACCGTTAACTACTTATTTCTCAATTCTAGTCAGTTTAATTCCAGTTATTAAGATTGTATTCAACTTTTTTGTGTATAAAATAAAATTAGAAGTTTCTACTATTTCAG
>NW_013674614.1:10362-11712 GCF_000517525.1 Limulus polyphemus
TTCTACTATTTTAGTACTTAAATTTCTACCAGTCTCCCCTCTTATAGATAGTATTACAGTCCGTACATTCTACACCGTTAACTACTACTTTCTCAACTCTAGTCAGTTTAATTCCAGTTTTTAAGATTGTATTCAACTTTTTTTGTGTATAAAATAAAATTAGAAGTTTCTACTATTTTTCTGTTTCTTTCCACAGTCTTTTTACTGTATTTGATAAGCCAGTTACATACAGCATTACACAATAAACCAAATCAACTAAATGAAGTTTCAGTCTCTCTGTGAACTTATCAGTTCTTAAATATTTTCTGATCACACTAATGGATAATCATTCTTTTTTAACAATACATATTCCAGCTGTTTTCTGAATTTTTAAAATCTTATCATCTAACTTAATAACCTATTCAATCAACAACTTTCTTGGCATTATTTGTACAGTTGGTAAAACCTAAGAATTTGTTTTTGTGGTTAGTTAATTTTTTTATCAAATATTTCTACTTAGCAGGTAAAAAGCATGTATAAACCTTTCTTTAGCAGACAAGAAGTCCTTCAGACCTGACTCTTAATGTGGATACCTTAAAACAACGGGAACTGATTGCACAGTTAGAAGTGAAAAACAGGTAAGGAGATATTTAGAAAAATTTGAAGTCTTGTTGTGAGAGCTTCTTCTGTTGTATTTTTTGACAGTTGAAGACTTTTTGTGAATAGCAGAATTATATGAGTGCTACTTTTTAACAGAGAAATAATGCGTGAAATCATGAGGTTAAGAAAGCAACAAGAGCAGGAGGATGCAGCTCTCAAGTCGGATCAAAACCCCACCTTATTGGCCGAACTACGAGCACTACGACAACGTAAGGCAGAGCTGGAAAATCATTTGTCTAGCCTGCAGGAAAGTCGTCGTGACCTGATGGTGCAGTTAGAGGGGCTCATGAAGCTATTAAAGGTTAGTCACTTTAATATTGGTCACTCATTCATCAGCATACATCAATATTTCTTTATTTAATAAGATAATGTACTATTGGGTAACAACAAATTACAGCTGAGTGTGTGAAACCTTTCACACCACATGTTTGTAAACAAGTTATTGGGTAACAACAAATTCCAAGTCTCAGGTTTAAACTATTTGTTAACATATGTTGTGTAACTAAGAGAGGTCACAGCTGAGTGTGTGAAACCTTTCACACCACATGTTTGTAAGCAAGTTATTGGGTAACAACAAAATCCAAGTCTCAGGTTTAAACTATTTGTTAACATATGTTGTGTTACTAAGAGAGGTCACAGCGAAGTGTGTGAAATCTTTCACACCACATGTTTGTACACAAGTAACAAATCCCTCTTAGTTACAGAACATAT
>NW_013674614.1:12452-25712 GCF_000517525.1 Limulus polyphemus
CAGTTACTTGTGTACAAACATGTGGTGTGAAAGATTTCACACACTCAGCTGTAATCCCTCTTAATTACAGAACATATGTTAACAAATAGTTTAAACCTGAGACTTGGAATTTGTTGTTACCCAGTTACTTGTGTACAAACATGTGGTGTGAAAGATTTCACACACTCAGCTGTGACCTCTCTTAGTTACACAACATATGTTAACAAATAGTTTAAACCTGAGACTTGGAATTTGTTGTTACCCAGTTACTTGTGTACAAACATGTGGCGTGAAAGGTTTCACACACTCAGCTGTGACCCCTCTTAGTTACACAACATATGTTAACAAATAGTTTAAACCTGGGACTTGGATTTTGTTGTTACCCAATAAAATTTCCACATATTTGTTAGAAACTTTTCGTTTTGTTGAAGGGCCATAAATGATGACCTAAACTTCCAGTAACACTGGAAATATGCTAATAAATCTTTTATCATGTAGTTATGAAAAATGCTAGTGTGGTTTTTTTACAACAGATTTGTTGGACTTTGTTTGGCCAAAGTTTGAACATCTGCTCACTTCAAAAGGTAGTGATAACAGATTTACATTTTTACAGACAACTGAACAATGCAAACTTTTTAAGTGTTACATTTGTTTTTGCAAATCAGGTTTATATGCAAGTATTCATTAGCATTTCTTTTCCGAGCAGTACTAAACCACTCTTTACAGAAAGTCATGAAATGTACCATATCTGAAGATAGTTTAATAAAAAGTAAATGTTATTAAAATGTTATATTATATTGACATGGTTTAGCATCTGTGTGTGTGTTTTTGTTTGGCTATGGTTGGATTAAGCATTTCTTACTATAAGTCTTTTAGAGCAGTTTGTGTAGAATAAAGATTATAGTTACTCTCATGAAATGCCTTCTTGAACCTTTAACTTGATAGTTACTCCCATAAAATGCCTTGTTGAGCCTTAAACTTGATAGTTACTCCCATAAAATGCCTTGTTGAACCTTAAACTTGATAGTTGCTCCCATAAAATGCCTTGTTGAACCTTAAACTTGATAGTTACTCCCATAAAATGCCTTGTTGAACCTTAAACTTGATAGTTACTCCCATAAAATGCCTTCTTGAACCTTAAACTTGATAGTTACTCCTATAAAATGCCTTCTTGAACCTTAAACTTGATAGTTACTCCCATAAAATGCCTTGTTGAACCTTAAACTTGATTTTAAATGATTGAGTAGAAGGTCTGTAGTATCTTTGCTATTTTAGTATGTTTCATGTAATTTTCTAGTTGTGTCAAATTTTTTTGTAGAGTTTTGTGGAAATTCCAGAACTTAGATCCCTGTACGTTATATTTAAAATTGTTTATGGAGCAGTTTAGCATAATAGTTTATTGTCATCTTGTTGGTGTTCTTAGAACCATCAGTCTTCTCCACGGTCCACTCCCAACAGCTCTCCCCATTCTGGCACTTCGAAATCCCCCCCACAATCAACTGTATACCCACAGTCTTCGTCTCGTAGTGCCCCTACTACCCCAGGTAGTGGAGCCCCTACTACAGACAGCCTTACTGGTGTTGGAGGAGATGTACGGTTAGCATTTGGCCAAACAGGAAGCTCCCGATGTCTTCCAAATGATCTCTTGGTGGCAGCAGACTCAGTGACAAATGCCATGTCTTCTCTTGTGAAGGAACTGAATTCCGGTAGGGCATTCTTTTCAAGTGAGAATTAATTAATGTTTTTCGTGTTTTTAAAGAATCTCCAGTTAAGTCTTTACCTAGCATTTATTAAAAAGAAATACTTATAAAAAATTTATGTAAAGAATGTCACATGCCATGTCTTATTTGTTTGAAAATGTAGAGACAGATCTTAATCTAGTTACACAGAATTTACATATTCTTTAAAAGTTAATAAAAGCTATAATAGCCGTTAATATGAACTTATCACAGAGGTTATTGTATAATAGAAAGGCTGAGTCTTTGTGTGACAACTGTAGTGTTTATCATCTATACCATTCCATCTTTTGGCCGCAAGAAACGTTTTTACTTGCTTGTTATTCCAGTATTCATACTGTGTCATAGACAATACTTCTTTTGCAACAGTTTTTAATATATATTCTTTGTTAGATAGTACAGATTAACTCTTTCACTACAGGCTTGGTCAATTCAACCTAAAAATTGACCTTTAGAGTTTCCATACTATAACTTCTAATGTGTTTTGTGTATCTTAAAACATTTCGCAAGGTTTCAGTAGGCATTAAGAGTCATTTGAAGACAAAAAAATCATAACTTTTAATGGAGTATTTTTACTACAAATTTCTCCATGAATATGGAGTCAAATTGCTGACCACTCCGATTGCAAGATGATTTTTATGTTAAGATTAAAAATACTTTTCTTCATCTGAAAAATCTCCAATTTCATTTGTATAATCTCTAAAACCTTCTAAATATATTTTACTTTTTTTTTCAGTAATATTTTATATTTTATCTGTTATTTTTTCTACCTTTGCTCTATACGAGGTTAGTCAATTTGACTGACCTTGTAGTCACCAAACAAAAATTTAAATTAAATTACCATTTTTTTTTCTTGAATTACTTCAAATTGTAACATGAAACTACATTTGTTTATCTTTAAAAGCTTTAAACTCATAATTGTATACATCTGTTAATACTTAAATTTTAGATTGCTCTTTGAACCACGTCTAACTAATATTCTTGCCATATAAGTTGTAAATCACATGGCAAACATGTAGCTCACATTACCCTATCAAATTACATAATGCACGGCCACGAAAGGGCTACTTGCGTGCGTACATTGTGAAACATTTGTATTATTATTATTTATTTTACCTAATCTCATCTTATCTAACCTAAAAAGTTTCTAATTTTTACATTTTAATTACTTTTATAATAATAACCTATATCCATGAAAAACAAGAAATATAGTACTTATCCGGGTCTTAATTTTCTTTTTTGCTGTTGACTGTCGATACCCTATTTTTTATACTAATGGTACTACTGCATTAAATATTTTTTCATTTAATTACATAATGTACCAAAGAACACAAAATAGTAACATGCAAAAATAGATAGTGTTTTATAACTATCACAGTTTTTCTGGTTTTCAAACTGTGTGACAAGAGCCGTTAAAAATTCAGCTAAACTCATTGATGTGTTTCCCATGAGAACAAAGTTTGAAGTAGAAGTGAAAAAGGAAATTTTTCTGTACAGTTAACAATGTAATATAATAATTCATTTGACATATTAAAACCTTGGCTTTCTATTGGTTATAAATAATATAGTATTAAACATCAGAAAGAACTATTGACAATTTGTAAAAGAGAGGATATAACAGGTGGGTGTGGCAAGAGATATCTGATTTTCTGTTTGATGGCTCTGTAAACAAATAAGATTGAAGGCTATAAAGATTATGCTGTGCCTGAATGATGACAACATTATAATGAGTGCATTACATTGAATTTCATACTTCTTGGAGGAGTGGTAAATAAATTTGGAGAAGAGGGAGTACCTAGTGAGCAAATGTCACAATTCTCATACCAGGAAAAATTCAGGATTTTTTAATATTGCCATATAAAATTAGGAACTTAAAACTTGTGTAATATTAAAATTAGGGTTATTAGCTACATTTTTATACCAAATTTATTAATATAATATAATAAGAAAGTAGTATAATTAAAGTATAAATGTAAAACCTTGTGACATGCACAGAAAAGGATGCTGGGAATGTGAGAGGGTTAATATTACAGCATCACAGACTGTTGCAAAGCCGATCAACTAAGAAAATACTTCTTAAAGTTGTAAGGTGAATAAGATAGGATTGATGCTGATTCAAGTATTTTTGGACTTCAATCTCACAAGAAACCAGCATATATGGTGTATTATTGAGAAAAGTCAAATAAAGTTACTTACATCAAATTCTTTTTTGTGTTTAACATTACTGAGACTCTGTATTGGTTGTTGAATTCTTGGTATATTCTGTCATTGTGATATGTGTTGGCAGTTCTTTCTCAATTGTTCTTAACATCTGTTTAAAAATATGTGCATGTATGTCACACCAACTTAAAAAAGTCAGATTGATTTATGTAGTTATAATTGAAAGGGGATTAGCTGTTACACTACAAGAGTTATTTAATTTCGCTGAGTTACACTACTATAAAAATCAATTAAGAATGTTATAAAACAGATTTTCATTGTTTGATAGGTTCAGAAGATGAAGGAGAGGAGGGTAACAGCAAGATTATGGTTACCAGTGGTAGAGGTAAGAATTAAACAGCAAGACTATGGTTACCAGTGGTAGAGGTAAGAATTAAACAACAAGACTATGGTTACCAGCAGTAGAGGTAAGAATTAAACAGCAAGACTATGGTTACCAGCGGTAGAGGTAAGAATTAAACAGCAAGACTATGGTTACCAGTGGTAGAGGTAAGAATTAAACAGCAAGACTATGGTTACCAGCGGTAGAGGTAAGAATTAAACAGCAAGACTATGGTTACCAGTGGTAGAGGTAAGATTTAAACAGCAAGACTATGGTTACCAGTGGTAGAGGTAAAAATTAAAGCCTTGTAATTGTTCTTCACTATTGACAAAACATGAGAAAGTAAACTTCCTGTTTAAAATATGGTGATAATTACTACCTACTCCACACCACCATTAAGACTTTGGGTGTTGCGTTATTTAATGAAACTCCACTCCTCTACACCATCACAACAGTAGGGTTAGAAAGCTTTACTTGTAACATTACTTAATCATTTCCAGCCTTGTATAATTGTGTTTTTAAGAGGATATGTGACAATATCAAGTTTTGAAAATATATACTTGACCAACAAATCACCTGTAAAGTATAACTTTAAAATATATGCTTGACCAACAAATCACCTGTAAAGTATAACTTTAAAATATATGTTTGTCCAAAATCACCTGTAAAGTATAACTTTAAAATATATGCTTGACCAACAAATCACCTGTAAAGTATAACTTTAAAATATATACTTGACCAACAAATCACCTGTAAAGTATAACTTTAAAATATATGCTTGACCAACAAATCGCCTGTAAAGTATAACTTTAAAATATATGCTTGACCAACAAATCACCTGTAAAGTATAACTTTAAAATATATGCTTGACCAACAAATCACCTGTAAAGTATAACTTTAACTGCAATGCCCAGTTTTAGAGTTTTATTTACATTTATTTTTGGATAAATTAATTCCAGAAACTCCAGATTTTTAACTGAATTTAGATTCTTGCACACAAACACACACCTATAAAAAAAATTGTAAATTTTATTTAGGGAATAGAAATATTTACATTTTTCACATGTGCAGGTAAAACTAGTCATCATAAAAAAAAACATAGCTGCAAATCTGTGGTCTTTGTTTATCTTTGCTACTTATTTCGAGCTTAAATAGGTGAAAAACTGTGATTGTTTTTTTAAATTAATGGGATCAGAAGCTGGAATTAAACCAAATACAATTTTTATTTTTATAATTATTAAGCTTCTAAAGGTAACAACATCATAAATATATCATCAGAAAGTAGGAGTTAGTTTCTCAAATATATGCTGTGGTGCTTCTTTACTTCCCTCTAAATTTCTAACCTTACAGTTATTACATATCGTGTAAAAATTATAAATTAGTTTATTAATTCTTGAGCTCATTTATTTGGTTGAAGTAATTACTTTGAAATCTTATTGTGTGCTTTGCTCTGGTGTTTGATATAAGGCTAGCAGTGGATCTTTTAGAAACAGTTGTTCCTAATTTAAAAAAGCAATAAAGAGGGATGTTTTATAAAAGCAAGCTAAGTATGATATATTTAAGTTCGTTTTAATGCTATATAAGATATTGTATGTCAGAATTTCTTTCTACAAGGTAAGCTATATCATTAGTAACCCTATGATTGTTTTATTGCTGATAACAGTGTGTAAAACTTGACTTGCTTCATGTTTGAAAAGTGGATGGGAAGGGTTAATGTAATTCTTATCCATAACAATTCTCAGTAATGTTTGTTTTTAATTCTCTTGGTCAAATCGACCGAATTCATGACCCTAAAGTGACCAACATAGTTCCATACCTTACTTTTTAATGTTTTCTATTTGTTCACAACAATTTGCAAGCTTTCAGTAAGCATTATACTGTTTTTTTTTTACACAAAATAAAGATTTTTAATTATTTTTACAAAAGATTACTCCATGAATACATGGAGTCAAAGTGTTGACTGCTCCAAGTGCAAAATAATTTTCTTGTTAGGATTAAAAATACTTTTGTTCATCTGAAAATTATGTAATCTAGTTTGTGTAATCTCTAAAACCTCCTAAATAAATACTAAACTTTTTTGATCAACCTTATAACCGTCATAAAAAATAAATAAATGTAAGTTACCGTTTTTTTCTTTCTAGAATGATTGCAACTTGTAACAGGAATATAAAATAGTTTAAAGTTTGTAACAGTATACGTCTGTTTATACTAAAATTTTATTGTTTTATTGCCCTTTGATCTGTGTCTAACTAATAATTGTGCCACATAAAGTTATAAATCACTCGGCGAATGTGTAGCTTATGTTCTTGTATCAAGTTATATAATGTACGAGCTACTTGTGAGAATAATTATTATTTTTGTTTTCATTATTTAACCTAATAAGTTTCTAATCTTTACATGTTAGTAACATTTATAATAATAAATAAAGAATACATTTGAAAAACAAGAAATATAGTACTGAGCTGGGTCTTTTTGTTGTCGACTGTTGATTAAACTTAAGCTTACTTCTTTTATACTAGACTAAATTTATTGCATTAAATAATGACCTGCGAGTATAGAATAATAACAATGTCCTATAACTATCATATTGTTGGCTTTCTAACTGTGTGATGAGAGCCTTAAAATATTCAGCTAATCTTGTTGATGTGATTCCTGTGAGAATAATGTTTCAAACTGAGGATGAAATAGACAATTCTCTGTATATAAAACACTGTAATGTAATACATACATAAAACATACATTTCTACTTCTAAACATATTTAGTTAATATGTTTAACTCTTTTTAGTCCACTATAAGGTGCTGAAAGCTTTTGTGGTTCCAAAAACAAAATGATATAAAGGTGTTTATTTCTGTAAAAATAGTAGCTAATTTTAAAATGAGTTGTTTGCAGAATTACACCCATGTTTCAGGCATTTTTTAATGACTGTCACTGAGTTGATTTAAAGTCATTGATTTATTGAATGATACGATTCATTTGGTTTACAATGAGTAAGTTTGTTTTTAATGTATATATATATATATATATCTATCTATCTCCCAGATCCCAAGAACATCAACTTGGATATCATCAAAGGTAAAAAGATGATTTGGATTCTTTTCTTGTTTCTTAATATATCAGTTAAAAATATAATGAATTAATTTTGGATCAACAAATGGTGAAAGATAATCTGTTAAATTCAGACTTGGGTTCTAATAAGCATAAAAAAATTATAATAAGTTGTTTCAGTGGTAAACCGAAGAAAATAGTCATTCATGAGAGAAACCGGGGTTAATTGTATTTTGTAATATTTTAACGTGCTATTTAGGAAGTTAATGTGAAATTAACAGCTTTTTAAAGTTTGGTGGGAGTTATTAGTTGGGTAAGTGGTAAAGATTTTAATATCTAGCTTTTATTTCAACAGGCTTTGAGACAGAGGGATCAGAGAGTGCCACAGGTAGCCTGAAGGTGGGTGGAACACTTTGGTGGGAGGAAAGACAGCGGGAACAGGAAAGTCACTTCCTTGCTCAACTAGAATCTAGGAAGTTACACTCCGGCAACGGTGAAAGTGGTCATCAGAGTCTGGAACTTGGAACTGAAGAAAATGGACAAGAACTCTATGACAGTGATCCACGGGTATGTTATTGACTGTTTTTAGTTTACACATGAATATAAGACACAAGTTTTTTTTATTTAGAAAAGATAAAAATTGGACCAGTAGCTGTGCAAAACCGTTTATCCAGGAGAGAGTAATTGATAATGACTTACGTTAAAACTGGGAATTTGGTGATGTAAACATTGAATATAAAGTAATGAGGTAATTGAAACTTTAAAGGGCTCTTTAATAAAGAACAAAAGTGTTAGTATATTATAGTTTCTTATATAGCTACAAAACACTCCAGTGTAAGTTTATTCATGTAGTTATAAATATTTTCAAGTCTGAGGTAACATACGAAATGTATAAAATATGTATGTCATTACTAATAATAAAAAAGTAAGAAACAAACATAAAGAAACACAATAAAGTTAACAAAAAAAGTGGACAGTAAAAACAGTGTTTAGCTTTTTTGTTCAAACACCCTTCTGATGTACAAAAAAGATATGTCTAGATTACAGTAAACATACATTTCTACTTTTAAACAGCTGGGTGAAAGTACCCATAGTAAACATACATTTCTACTTCTAAACAGCTGGGTGAAAGTACCCATAATAAACATACCTTTCTACTTCTAAACAGCTTGATAAAAGTACATATAGTAAATATACCTTTCTACTTCTAAATAGAAATGTATGTTTATTATGGGTACTTTTATCAAGCTGTTTAGAAGCTAAACAGCTTGATAAAAGTACATATAATAGAAAGGTATGTTTATTTAGAAGTATGTACTTTTATCAAGCTGTAGAAAGGTATGTTTATTATTTAGAAGTAGAAATGTATGTTTATTATGGGTACTTTTATCAAGCTGTTTAGTAGTAGAAATGTATGTTTATTATGGGTACTTTCACCCAGCTGTTTAGAAGTATGTACTTTTATCAAGCTGTAATAAACATACCTTTCTACTTCTAAACAGCTGGGTGAAAGTACATATAATATAATAATTAATGTATTAATTTTACACAATATTTTCAAGAAATAAAACTATCGTAATTATTATTCTTTACAAACTGATCCACCACTGAGTTTTATGTATAAAGAATTTGATTAGATTTATATTGTTTAAAGCAGTGATTCTCGACTAGTGGACCGTGGCCCTCTGATGGTCCGTAAGATCTGTGATCATTGTCCACTATGTTCTGGGACAACAGTTACTGCCCTTAACTAAAGAGTCATCAATGGCATATGTTGACCTTTATTATTGTGCCAAATAGTGGGCTTTGAGGTGCAAGAGATTGAGAAGCTCTGGTTTAAAGGCTTCGTAATAACTATAATAACCATTTTCGAACAGTAGTAATTGTAGATAATATAAACAGTATGATTTAATGCATATGTTAGTTTTCCAGTGTATTTTTGAACTTTAGTAACAGCTGTTAGGTTTATTGTTTGATTGCAGCTTTTTTCTTTGATTTATGTACTTTGTTTCATTTTGAAGTTTTTTTTCCAATTGTGTATGAATTTTTTTTTCAAGTTCTTGTTTATTCTAAATGCTGCAGTCTGTTGATAGCTTTTGTTTTATTTTGTTCGGGAAGTGTCTCAAAAGTTGACCTCACTTATCACATTTGAAAATAATCTTTATTCTCATATTTCTTGTAGTGTAACCAAATCTAATTAGTATATCAGAAGCAGTATTAGATATATACTCTCAGCCTTTTCTCCCTAAGTATACTGAAAAACATATTGCATTGTCTTTATGTATGAAACCTCTCCAGACTAAGTGATAAATAACCAAATGGTTTCAATTAGAAAAAAGTTATTTGCAAAATTTCTTTATTAGAAATATATATATATATATTTCATTGTGTTCCTGGCTACAAACAAAACAAATTATCAAATACCAGAGACTTTAAAATATGATTTGCTGCACAAACGTTTTTTTTTTCTAATTAATCCTTTTTTTTATCATTTGCTTAAAAAAAAGAAGAAAAAAAGGTCACTTTTGAGGCACCTTGTTTTCTTTGTTGCATTTCTTTTTGAGTTTATTTGTGTTTCCAGTGTGCTCCTGCCAGATCTAGTTGAGCTGTGCACCCATGTGTAGCTGCTTAGGCAAACTTCTTTGCTTCAAACCTTAGGACCTCACCCTATTCCACCGTCATGCATCGCTGACGACAGACGACGAGAGCTATGTTCGCACTGATGATGAAGAAGGTGGAAACACTGACTGGGAAGAGACCATGAGAAGATGGGTGAACCGCTAATCCAATCCAGCTTTCTATGTTCGTCAGTTTTCCTCCCTCGTAGCACAGTGCTGTGTTGTCTCCTGTCTTAAAACACAAGTACCTGTTGCTTTCATTACAATCATATAAGTATATCTATATGGATATAGATCCACTATATTACTCAAAACATTATAGTGTTTTATAAGATCGCAACATACATACGTTACGAAACAAACCAAATTTTATACGTAATTAGTTGCGCACATATCACAGCTTCTACTATTATGGATATTCTTAAAACCATTGTTTGCCATATTTTGTTGTTGTTTTTTTTACTTAATGTACACATTGTTTTATTTGTGCTACAATCTAGTTGCTAGAAACGTTTTATCTATATAAAAATTGTAGAATTTATTATGTTGCAAAGTATATGTTTGGAAAGTTTTCATCTGTGCCCGAACAGACAGACAGACAGAATTGAAAACAATTTTTGTTGTAAAGTAGATGTTAAGAGAATTCTATTGTGAGTGGTGAAATGATTTTGGATGATGTTTCTGTTCTAGAAAGTTTTGACCTAAGCATGATCAACACAAAATTGAAAGCAATGTTTGTTGTAAAGTTTATTTTAGCTGCATGATGAAATTATTTTGGATGATGTTTCTGTTCTAAACTAATTTTTAGGTAAGTTCTAATCTCCATGAGATGATAATACATAGGAAATATTTTTGCTCCAAGATAGGTTGTAAGATGTTAGTGGATCGTGTTACGAGGTACTGTTGAACGTTGTGTTTCTGTAAGTTTCTTATATAGGTAGGTTTGACCTGTATGTGAGGAGACATTGTTAAGTAGTTGTATGAAAAAATTTGGTTTGCATGTGGTGTAAAGTGTTGACTGCCACCTCCCCCCTTTTTTTTGAAGTAACTTTTTGATCTTCTGTGATGAGTCAGTGTTGAAATCATTCTGGTTTGGAAAGGTTGAATTTGTATGTGATATAACACAATTGAATGATTTTCGTTTTGGAAACATAGCTGTTTGGAAAGGTTTGTCCTGTACGTGGTTCAACAGTGTTGGATGTCCTTTCTATCATAAAGCTATCTATTTGGAAAGGTTTGTCCTGTACGTGGTTCAACAGTGTTGAATGTCCTTTCTTTCATAAAGTAGCTGTTTGGAAAGGTGTGTCCTGTATGTGGTTCAACAGTTTTGGATGCTGCTTCTATTGTAAGGTAGTAATTTGGACAGATTTGATCCAAATGTGGTGAGATTAATGTTTAGGTTTTTTTGTTTTGTTCAAAGGTTGAATGTAGGGAAGCTTCGATCTCATACTATCAGACAGTATGGTGTAGTATATCAATAAATGAATGTTTTGGAATATGCTGAAGTGAAAAGCATGTTATAAATGACAATTTCCTATAATTGTTATACATGTAAGTGATATCAGTGCTTGTATTGTTTCTTCCTGTTCTACTTTCACTGACATTACTTGTCTTCTTATTAGATAACACTCAAGATGGATTTGGGTTTAGAAGTTTCTAGTTACTGTATTATTCTATTAATATAAGTTCACTGGTCTTGTTGACATTTTTCCGCCAATCCTTAACGTCCATTTGCTCACCATCTGTTAATTTAGCTAGTGTAGAAAGTACAGTAAAGTATACAAAAATTAACAGAAAAATCCTGCTGTCTTAGCTCAGTAATAAATTATTGTAATATTTCTCTTGATGGTATTATGGACATTTGACTTTCTCTCTAGTCAGTCGTTAAATAGATAGTACATTTTAAGATGGCAGACATGGTATGGCAAGAGTTGCTCACAGTTTTTGTTTTTAATTTACAAATTGCAAACTGTAGAATTTATATTTTGTAGTTTTCATAAAAAAGTAAAGAGTATATTAAGTTTCTAGAGTAGGGTTACCAGATTTCCAGAATATGATGTGGTAGTGCCCGGCATGGCCAGGTGGTTAGGACGCTCGACTTGCAATCTGCGGGTCGCGGGTTCGCATCCCCATCCCACCAAACATGCTCGCCCTTTCAGCCGTGGGGGCGTTATAATGTGACGGTCAATCCCACTATTCGTTGGTAAAAGAGTAGCCCAAGAGTTGGCGGTGGGTGGTGATGACTAGCTGCCTTCTCTCTAGTCTTACACTGCTAAATTAGGGACAGCTAGCGCAGATATCCCTCGTGTAGCTTTGCACAAAATTCAAAACAAACAAACAAACAATGATGTGGTAGTATATGTTTTCCCGATGCATATTGACACTTTAACAACTCTGAAACGGTTTAAGTTATGATAAAAAAAAACATTTCTCCAATTGCTAAATAATCTAATGTTCATAGCATAGCCTTTTAAAATTGCAGGCAAACAATATTAGTTAAAAGCTTACTTAATTGAATTAATAATAAATGTACCTAAGTTTTCTTGAACCCATTAAAAAGAAATATATTGATTTTGTTTTCGCTTTTTGTGGCTGGACAGGCCTTCAATTTCTATTCCCGCTTCTGCCGATTGACAAGTTAGGGTAATAAAATGTAGCAGAGAGGAAAGGAATACTGTACCATTGTGATTTGTCTTTGCCAATTAATCCTCCAAATATAACTTAGAAGATCTCTGTATAACGACAAATTGAGGTCGAGATAAACTGGGACAATTTAAAACTTTAACTGTTTCTGATCAGGACAAATAAAAAAGGCTGGAAATTTGGATGTCTGGTAACCCTACTATTTGCTCATGTTGAGTCATGCATGGCATATTGATTAACATGTCAGACTGTTGATCTGAGTGTTCTGCTTTACAGTGTCACACTATCATCAAGTTATGTAAACTGACAAGATCACATTTCACAGTAGCTGATCAGGATGAGGTACTTTCCCTCAAGAAAAAAGTTTGTGTCTTACTTTATACACTAGTATCTGTCACAGTCTCTGTGTGTTGTGATTAAAAGTTTGTGTCCTACTTCATACACTAGTATCTGTCACAATCTCTGTGTGTTGTGATTAAAAGTTTGTGTCCTACTTCATACACTAGTATCTGTCACAGTCTCTGTGTGTTGTGATTAATAGTTTGTGTCATACTTCATACACTAGTATCTGTCACAGTCTCTGTGTGTTGTGATTAAAAGTTTGTGTCCTACTTTATACACTAGTATCTGTCACAGTCTCTGTGTGTTGTGATTAAAAGTTTGTGTCCTACTTTATACACTAGTATCTGTCACAG
>NW_013674615.1:0-5727 GCF_000517525.1 Limulus polyphemus
TTGTTTTATTTAAACGTAAGAAGAGAGTGAAAATAGAGTTCCTAAATTTAAATAATGTGTAAAGATTCGATCACTAACTAATATATATTGTATCCAAATAATTTTGATATTTTGTAATATACTGATGGAAACTATATATATATATATATATATATTTCTCAATGGAATGGGACCACCAGTGATGAATGCAAGCAATATAAACATGCACGCAATTTGAATGATAAACTGTATGACCAAGAATTAGTAATGAATTCAGTGTCAGATGCATTTGTTTAATTAAAGAAATAGTTTGGAAATAGTGTTGTCAAAGACTTTAAGACTTATAGCTTTTGTGTATGGTTCTTTTGTAATTAATCCAGGTTAAACCGTATACTAGATGAATAAATTATTTGTTGTATTTATTTTGAAAATACCTTAATTTATGTTTCAATGATTTTGTCATTGGTATCGTCAAACGTAAAATGAAAATTGTACGACATCAAGAATTATCTTAAAGAATATGTAAGATACGTAGCAAACGATAATAGTTTCAATTTTAGTGAGTTATACAAACTATTATATATAAATGAAACATAGTACATTTATCAGAAAGTTTTAAACAAATTTGAAAATATTTGTCTGTTCATTGTCGATTAGAAGTGCCTTAAATTTTGTAATTTTTTTATTTAGGAAGGGGGTTCTGCTTTTGGTGCTTTACAAGTTTGACAACCCATGTCCTATTTTAGTGGTTATTTATTATTAACTATTGTGTTTATGAACTATGTGAAGAGATAAATATAAGCTGTGACCATGTTTAAGAATTGAAAATAAAATTTTCATTTTGTATTCGCGGTAAATATAGTCCAATTTTGTGATCTTGATTTATACCCACACGTAACACATACAAGTTTACGTACTGTTACAGTGGTTAATTTTACGTTTTATTGCAATATCTCGAAATAAATCAGTTACCTAAAATAAATTCTGGTGACCCTATCTCCGTAGTGCTTTGTATGTAGGGGTGAGTGGAAAAAAAATGGCTGCCGCATTCAATCTATTACTCTATGATGCTTACAAATAACTTCTAAAGCTGAGTTCTAGCCTTATTTGAGCACCTAATTGCAATTATCGAGTGTTTCACAGCTTTTGAGGCTTTCAATTATAATTGAAAAATGTTGCTAAAGTGGAGAACTAGGAACTAGCTAAAGAGCTAATGTAAACATCTTTCTTTTATCTTTTCCCACGGTAGCCAAAAAGTATGAAGTTTTTGCAATGGCTTTAGTACAACAGAAAATCATTTTAAGAGAAATTGGAAACGGCGATCACTCAGCACGGTAATGCATAGTATAAGCTAAAAACAAACAAAAACAGACCTTAATTCTAGTGTAAACGATGTTATCATTACCACTTAAAGTTAGCTTTCTTACATAAACCTGGTGTTTCTTTAAAAAGCTTAAATACATGCTAAAACAGGAATTACCAACCAATAACAGATGAAAATCAGATGACTGTAACAATGCTTTGCACACTATACAATCGATGTCTTTAGGGAGCCAACCACTATATTATGTATGAGGTGAAGGAGTAGAAAATATATAAATACACATATAGGCCATCAGAAGCTATATATGAAGAGATGCCTGACATAGTCGCTCTATCTCCGGTGTATATGTCACTTTTCGGCTATTCAGAGCGTTCCAAAGTCGAAAACCGGTGAATAGCCAAAACCTAGATTTATTATTTTCGTACATCATCATCTTTCATCAACAGGCCTAGTGCCTACCTAGTTCTAGTAGTAACTATAATTTTATCAACATTTGACAGAACAAAACAGTATTCACGATCTTTGACTACCTATTTTATTACTATTCTTCGCAAAAGTTAATAAAAAAATCATAATCCTAGTGTTATCCCTTGAAGTTAGCTTTCTTACAGAAATCTGGTGTTCCTTTAACTCTCAACCTCTATATTATGTATCAAGTGAAGGAGTAAAAAAAAATCAATACACATAATATTAAATTTTATTACCCACATTCATAGAATACACGAACTTTCAGTCAAGGGAAAAAAAAACTCTCAAAACAAATAACAAAAACATTTTGCAAATGTAAAATAATGTAGAGATGGCAGTGCCAAAAAGAATGCAAACATGAATATAGGGATGATACAGCTATACATTTTCATATGTCAAGATTATGACCAGTGATGATTAATAATCTATTGTAGCCAATTGTATGCTACTATATCAATATCAGAGATCATTCTACAATGAAACGAAGAAACTGACAAAACTAATATGATATTAACAAAATATATTACCAATGAATTATAAAAATAAAACAGGTGTTCACTCATCAACCTAATTCAATGAAATTGTTAAAAAAAAAAGAGGAGAACAATTATTAAAAATAATTATAAAAGTTAAGTATGATATAGGGATGGCAATACCAAAAAGTAAAAAAAATAAGGTAGGGACGAATACACAAAACCGTATAAAAATCATTACATAAGTAGCCAAATCTTTAAAAGAATAATCTACAACTAAATGTTGAATTTATGTCAGTTGCATGAATTCGGGTTGGAATAAAGGCATTTAAACTGAATAGTGCTATAAAGTTTTACAGTGGCTAATAACCATGAGCTTGAAAGACTGACTTTGTACTTATTGGCTGCCCCCCACTGGCACAGCGGCATGTCTGCGGACTTACAACGCTAGAATCCGTGTTCGATACCAGTGGTGGGCAGAGTACAGATAGCCCATTGTTTAGCTTCGTGCTTAATTACAAACAAACAAACTTATTGGCTACTTATATAGGGATATTTTGGTATGGTTTTGTGTATTCATTTCTACCTTATTTCTGTACTTTTTCGCTTTGCCATCACTACATCACACTTAATTTTTGCAATATATATATATGTATATATTACTTGTTTAAATTGATTTACAAATACTCATCAGTAACTGCAACAAAATATATCATAAAAAAAATCAGCAGCTGCAACTGAATAAAAATGAGGCATCATGGAAATCTCTTTCTGAATGATTGCATAGAAATTCACACTAATTTAAAAGGATTTCCAGAAATCACAGGTGGCTATAACGCTTGTTGAGCCCGCTGATAAAAACTTGTTAAAATTGTCAAAAAATATGTTGTCTTGTGGTTGATGCTAGTTTAACCTATTTATGATCAATGCAAAAATAATTCGAAACCTTGTGATGACGACAATAAATCTAGCACTGATGTATCTTCTCATTTTAATAGTGGAAAACCTGACTAGCGTTCTTGATGTACAACTTTAATGTAAACGGTTATAGTTAACCGTCTTTATTAGCAGCTAAAGGAGGGTCATCGGCAAGTGGAGACCAAAGGCTGCCGCCTAAGGGCGGATGTTATTATACAGTGCCGCCAGAATTCTCACTAGAATATCGATGTTTGCCAATCTGCGATTTTGTCAGAGTGAACTTTCAGACATGGTATTAGTTTCATTATAGTTATGGTTAACTTCTTACTTTATAGTTTCGCTTCAACATCTATTTGTTCAATATTTGATTTCATATTTATTACAGGTTGACTATTTATATAATGTAATTTGTGATTTACACATATGATTATCCATCTACTATTTTAACGTACAATCTACAAAGTTTTGAAGAGGGCTGTTTTTTGTATTAACTTAATTAAAACATTCAAATTCTAGACATATGACGTATGCATCAGTTTGACCTCATGTTTTACATATATGACTATTTCCACGCTTGTTAATATTACAAAGGACTATTTTTCATATTATATATAGCCCTATGTATCATTTAGCTAAAAGTAATACAGTATGTCCAAACGAAAATAGACAGCATAATTTTTTTAAACTTGTATTCAATTTGTTGTGACCTATATAGTGCCTAAAAGGGCTATTTTCATTATCAGCAGTAAGTAAGAAAATTGCTCAACAGAGTCCGATATACTTACATTTTCAACAAAAAAAAACAAGCTTGAAACGAAAAGTTCCAGTTTTATCAAATTTGATCAAAGCATTATTTTCAAGCGTTACTCTTTTAGTAGTAAATGGAAAATTAAAATGATCAGTCCTCGTACAACTGTATTACTATGCAGAATACTAATTTAACTAAAATGTTTTTGATTTTTTTTTGTTGCTGAGTTTTTAATAAAATATCTGAACTTGAGAAATTAATCAAAAAATTATACACGTTTTTAAAGATTTATATCTAGTAAGATAGGATAAAATAACTAGTCACCTTGTTCTTTGAATAATTGTTTCAAACTTCAATCATCTAGTTACTTAAGTTTCAAACTTATCATAGTGCTCTTAGATCTTACATCTTTTGTAATATCTTAATCAAAATGTAATTTATTACTATAAAATAGTGTTTATATTGGGACAAATTTTCTTAAAATTGAATCACCTTCCAGTTTTAGTTTTGTCTGTTCCGTATTTATATCTTTTTTCTAAAAAAATACTTTTCAACTACATAAGGTATTATTGGGATGTACAATTCTTCTTTAGTTTCTGTGTTACACCTGACAAGCATTATATATATATTAGTATTTTGATAAATAATTTTAATCCTATTTAAAATAGGCATCAATTAAATATTTAGGAAACAATTCTAATGGCATATCAAATTATAATAATTCTAAGTGTTTCACACTTTAGTTGCCTATTATGAAGAGTGTAAGCTATCACTGATTCAGCTTTTATACATTGTAACGAATTTGTTGTTATGAATTTGTTTTAATATCAACGTTGTTTGGATTGGGTTTATATTTGGAAACATGCATAGCTTGTGGTGTTGAATATGTGTTCCGAGGCTCCCGCCTGTTCTCCGGGTTTTGTAGAGGGTTCTTGAGAGTGGGAGTCAAGAGTATATGTGTGTACGTGGGCGCTTTGATTTGCGTTGTTGCATGGTCTGCGTTTTATGGAGAATCTTCTCACGCCTGTAGGTGTAACCAACGCGAGGCACCAAGGAGAGTGTTTATTATTAGTTCGCTATAATCGGTGTGCTATAAAACTTCGGAAGTTATAACTGTGCTTGTTATAACGCTTATCAATCGGAAAACTTAAGATATTTGAGCAGGAATATTTATAAATTTCGAACGTTACAAATCGTTTAACTTCAGCGGATTCTCATCGGACATTAGTATTTTTACGAAAACATTACCTAACTTCAACGATGGAAAACCTTGTGTGGCCAAAGGACAAAGCTAGCTAGCTTCCCCGCGAATCGTACTGTTGCGTCAGCGAGATCACGTGACTCGTTCTCTCGAACCTTCGGGAAGTGTCGAGAGATTACTAGATATAGGGTAATCTGGTATATATAAGAGGGTGACAACGTGACGGGACAATGATAAGGTGTGTGTCGACAGTGAGTAATTGATCTGCAGTCAGTATTATTGAGCACGTTCGTTGTTATAGCGTTTGTTTTAGCGCGATTGTTGAAATTAAGTGTATCGTAAAGTTATATTCGGAAAGAATAAACCAGTTTTATTAAGTAAGGACTTGTGTCGCTAAAGTTTCGTCGGAACGAATTTAAGGAAAGTTAATTAACAAACGGAGACGTAACATTATCTTCTAGATTTGAAAATATCAAAAATAAAGATGATAGCTTGCTACAATACATACGATAAACCGTTCGAGTTTTAACTGATAATTCATTGCTTTTTATTCCAGACAGCTTGTTTCTTTCTCTGACCTTTAGTTATCCATCGTGTTAATTCTTCTTTAGGATGG
>NW_013674615.1:6394-10626 GCF_000517525.1 Limulus polyphemus
TTGTAATTCTGTACATTTAATTAAGTTTTTGTTAATTGTTATTGGTTTATTGTAAGTGGCTATTGTTCGGGACGAACAATACTAAGGAGGGGGCAGTGTTGCGTCAGCGAGATCACGTGACTCGTTCTCTCGAACCTTCGGGAAGTGTCGGGAGATTACTAGATATAGGGTAGTCTGGTATATATAAGAGGGTGACAACGTGACGGGACAATGATAAGGTGTGTGTAGACAGGAGTAATTGATCTGCAGTCAGTATTATTGAGCACGTTCGTTGTTATAGCGTTTGTTTTAGCGCGATTGTTGAAATTAAGTGTATCGTAAAGTTATATTCGGAAAGAATAAACCAGTTTTATTAAGTAAGGACTTGTGTCGCTAAAGTTTCGTCGGAACGAATTTACGGAAAATCAATTTACAAACGGAGACGTAACAGTACTTACATCAACTCGTAATTAACTCGTTCATCATAAACCCTCGATAAGATATCAAGGGAGTTCCAAACTAGAAAGAAAACTTTATATTGTTTGTAAGTTTGTGAACCTTTTGTTTATAAATCTTTCTTCGTAATAACTATTTGTCATAATTGTTACTGTAAATTGTATTGTTGTGCGTATATCAAAACGTATTATTGTTAAAAACGAAGACGGTGTGTATCAATCTTGTTAGCAAATATCGTAAACTGACTAATATATCGGCTTTTACTTAACTACTAAATCCAAAGAACAATTTAACTACTAAATTTAAATTATCAGTTAACTCGGCTTCGGACTATTCGAAATTCTAATACCTAACAACATAAACTAATGGATCATTTAGTTTAATTTTGCCCTCCAGTGGCTAAACTGTAAAGTTGAGAGCTTATAATGCTAAAACTTGGAATTCTATCCTTGCAGTGGGCACAACGCAGATAGCTCATTATGCAGCTTTGCGCTTAACAATAAATAAGTTTGATTATATTGAATACAAACGAGTTATAAAAATTTTAGAGTGTTACTGTTTTCTTGATCCCACAAAGAAAGATTGGTTGGTTATTTGCTTTAGAGCATAGCCACATTGAGCTATCTGCTTTGTCCACCATGGTAAATCGAATTCCTGATTTTAGCATTTTAATTCCGTTAAATAGTTCACCAGAAATATGGCGGAATAATATAATTTTGAAACATTAGTGTTATTTCCCCGAATATTGGCTGAAGGCCGCTAGAAGGGATCACCTGTTTTACCACTCGCACCACCATACAGCAATGTGTTGTCTGTCAGTCAGTTGATAGACACTAAAATGACGTCACATAAGGGACGCTTAATGTTGCAATTTGTACTGTCGTGAGTGACATCAGTAAAACGTATGCATGCCATAAATCACGAGAAAAACTATGCACTCTGTAGGCTACAACATAGAATGACACATGAACATCAAGAGCAAAAAATAAAGATACTTAGAAACAACATCTAGATTGTTGCCAATAGCGATGTATTGGTTTGTTTATAGAGAGATGAATTGAATCTAAAGTAACTGTTGTTGAGAACGTGTTTTTTCTGTGATTTTATTTATTTATGAAAGAAGTGGTTACTTTATTTTTTGTGTCTATATAAGTCGATTATAACACTGCTACTGTCTCTTTTTTTACGTAGTTTGAAACATATTTGCCAATCCCATTTAAATATAATATCTATTTAAAGTCTCATTTTTAAATTATAAGAGTCCAGTGTTTCCTTTGTTTTATTTGTCTGTGTAATATCGTAAATTTAGTTAAATAACAGGAAATTGTTTTCGTTTTCTACTCGCTTTTTCTCAGTCGATTATTCCTCTACTATTTGTGTTTCAAGTTACTTTGTTTTCTCTTTATTGTATGCACTATAAAACGATTTTACTGACTACAGGTGTCTATACTCTCGTCTAATAATGGCTGGAGACGACTTGAATGGGTAATGAAGAAAAACTTTAATATAAGTTTAACATAACAGCAAATGTACAACGTTTGGACAAGGTTTTGTCATCATCAAGTACAAAACCTTGTCGAAACGTTGTACATTTGCTGTTATATTAAAGTTCTCCGTTACCCATTCAAGCCGTCTCCAGCCATTATTAGTCTCAAAGTGGGTTCCTCGTCATCGAATGCTCTCATCTGTTGTGTTTGAGATTATAAGTGGTGTTTCCCCTACCTCCTAGTAGTTAAGACGTTTATTAGGAAGCGGAAGCAAACCAAAATGACCTTGACCCAATTTCGACACGCGTGGAAGGGTATTGGCCGGTCAACAGCACTAGGGTCGTTTTGCTATGTTCACATTGCTATGTGGATAATAGGATTACATCAGCAACAGCAACAAAATGCTAGATGACACCAGATGGCAGGTCACTAACATTTATCTTACTCATATTATTTTATTCTATTTGTAGTCTTTGCTTTTATAATTCATTATCATGGAAACTTTCTGGGATACTGTAATAAATAATGATACAGAAAACTAAATGTACATTCATGAAATTCTCAATATTTGATGGAAATTATTTTCTAAGTTACTACTTTCTGTTTTCAATCTAGAAATGTAACATCTAAAATATCGGCTTTGGACTATTTCAAATTCACAGTAGGTAACAATACCATTATGAAAGGAAAAAAAATGAAGTATCCACAAATGAAGACAGTTGAGTGTTACACTTATTGATACCATAATTTTAAAATAAACTATTTTATAATGTCACCTTATCAAGAGTTCCATAAAAATTCTAAAGATCTTACTCAAACATGGCGATTATTGTGAAAGACAAGGTATTTACAAAAAAAAATGTAAAAAAAAAAATCTTTGGGCTTTGGCTCATATGGCAAAGCACAAGCTTCGTAGTTGGAAATTCAAGAATTCAATCCTGTATATATACTTTTTTCCTATTTTTTGCTAAACACTATTTCAGTATTCAAATAATTTTAGTACATAGAGTGCGGTAACGAATTAAAAAGACACTAGCTATTAGAAATCTAAATCGGGAACTAAATATACAGTCTATTACTGGATAACTCTTACTGAGAGTGTTATAATCCACTTATAAAAGAAATGGAAGAGAAACTAACTACTGTTCTCATAAATTAGGGATACTAAACAGACAGATAAGAGAAAAGAAACACCTTCTAGAGTTTTTAAATTTACAACTAAGTCTGAAGGAAAGATTATGTTCAGTTGTAATCAATGAAGTTTTTTTAAACTGAGAAAATGGAAAGAGAAGGCAAAGTAACTTGAAACACGAGCATTGGGTTTCTAATCGAAAGATAAACTCACAGAAGATGAAACGAAAGTTCCTGCTTTTTTCCTAAAGTACAGACGCTAAACACATAGAAAAGTTAAGGGAAGCACTTCCTATGCTTTCAAACTCAAAGATGAGACTGTAGGAAAAGACTTAAACTAACTGTAACAAGTAAAGTTGTTTTTTCTGCAAACAATAAAGAGACGAAAAAGTAATGTAAAAACTTGCCTATCTCATTAAAGTTTACTTTTTCCACTAATATCTTATTTTAACATTGTAAGAATTCGGAAAGTGTTTCCATTATCTTTTCTGTCTGTTTAATATCTTGAGTTTAGAAAAACAGCAGGAAATTGTATTTGTTTTCTATGTTTTTTTCTCAGTCGATTACATTCCTTACTGTTCAGAGTAAGTATTAAATCTTATAAGCTAGTTAACAGTTAATAATCTTCATATAATCATTTTTTCAATGAATTGAAACTTGTTTATTGCTTATGTTTCAAGTAAGTATTTTCTTCTGGCTTTTAAGTAAATGTGTTTATATATGTATAATTGTTGAACATAAATACTTAATTATCCTTTTTTCACAAACTCAATGCTGTATTTAATTGAGATGATAAAAAAATTGTTTGATATATACTTTTTTGTTTGATATTTTATGAAATATGTCCAAACACATTAGTGATACTAATTAGTATTTCAAATTAGAACAACTAATAGGGCCAGGGAAATAATATTAAATTTACACATTCTGGTACGAATTTAGGGAATTTTCTTTGAATTTTTCATAAGTTCAATTTTTAGATTAAATAGGTTTCAATTATTTTTATTTTTTGCTGTTACTGTTCATTTTTTCAATGAATTGAAACTTGTGTATTGCTTATGTTTCAAGTAAGTATTTTCTTCTGGCTTTTAAGTAAATTTATTTATATACACTGAACCGCAAAAGAAACGTCGCAGTAATTAGAGGAAAAAATGATAAAAGAATGAATGCCATATTTTT
>NW_013674615.1:11496-15192 GCF_000517525.1 Limulus polyphemus
ATGCATTTATTTTTATCACATTTTATGCTATTTAAAATGAATGCATATAACCTCAGCTCTAGAGAAACAAATGTATTCATAATAAAGTTGTAAATTTGTAGTACAGATGTTACAGATATGCATGCAATTTCATGTAACATTACATGTTTGAATTTTTCAATAGATTTAGTATAAAATGCTTTTTATATCATTTGAGGTTATGGAAAAAAAGTATTATCTTCATAGGTTGAACGTCTTTACACACAAAGAGTTTATCTGATATCCTGTTTTTGTGATCATCATTCATATATATACACTGAACCACAAAAGAAACGTCGCAGTAATTAGAGGAAAAAATGGTACAAGAATGAATGCCATATTTTTATTGAATGAACGTATACAAACCAAAGTTATTGCACAAATTCGCATCATTACAATTCATTCACTGTTTATTGATAAAGTTTTTCACCACAATATCACCAGATCAATAAATACAGGTCACCAGTCAGTAGCGTGTGTGTCCTCTATTAGCGTTGATTACGGCCCGGCATCTCCTGTACATGGAATGAATCAGACGGTTGATGAAGTTCATAGGAATGCTAGCCCATACCTGCAGAAAAGATGCTTGGAGTTCCAAAGCAGTTGTTGGTCTTGGACGGATGTTATTCAGTTTTCTTTGAATTTTGTCCCACAGATGTTCTATGGGGTTTAAGTCCGGACTAAGAGCGGGCCAAGGCATAATCATTATGTTGTTCTGCTGTAGGAAGCCCCTCATAACTCTTGCAGTATGAGCACGTGCGTTGTCATGCTGGAATGTGTGGTTTTGATGGCGTGCAAAATGTGGCACAACATATGGTCAAAGAACTTGGTCGATATACTGGGCTGCATTGACACCATTTCCTCTACCTGGTCCAAGATTTTGGAAGACTACAGGCCCTAATTTCTGGTTCAAGCCGATTCCACCCCATACCCGCATGCTGGGAGGTCCAAGCATTATTTATCGAAAATACAGTTATCAGCATATCTTTCGCCCTGTCTTCTCCAGATTCTTGTCCTGCCATCTGCATTTGAACGAAAGCCGATACTCAATTCGAAAAGATAATCATCCTCCACTGCTGATGTCGCCAATTTTGACGATGGGTGGCCCACTGTAGTCGTTCGCGGCGATGACGTGGTGTCAGAATAGGACCTCTGGCAGGACGACGACTATTCAATCGACGCCGAACTGTATCATCACTAATCGGTCTCTGGTTAATGCCAATTGTCTGACGAGCAGTGTGAGTTGCACAAAGGAACCGGTTCTGCAGATGCTGTCGTAAGATGTAACGATCCTGACGTCCTGTTGTCACTCTGGGGCGACCAGTGCGTGGACGGTCATTTGTACTGTTAGTTGTATTGTAGCGTTCACGTAGACGTTGGATAGTGCAAACATTGCAGTTAAATGCATTTGCAACAACTTGAGGCCGCTGTCCAGCATTCAAACGTCCTATTGCTTGTTCACGTTGTCTTGGGTTCAGTCGTGGCATCAGTACTGCATTAAACACATTACACTAAAACTTTACACGTCTCAAATACCCCTACTAAGGCACGGATTCAACGTGCGTATCATCATCTTGAAATTTTCATGCGAACGTGTCCCACAGACCAAGCAAAACCAACATTAGGACAGCAGAACTAATGAGTGCAGTCAGCCGTAACGGAGATTTAAACATAATCGTAGCATCGTTTAGGTGTAATTTACCTTAACCAAAATAAATCAATTAATTTTTTCGATGTTTTTGAAAATTATAGTTTTCGAAATATGCGACGTTTCTTTTGCGGTTCAGTATATATATAATTGTTGAGTATGAATACTTAATTATCCCTTTTTTAACAAACTCAATGCTGTATTTAACTGAGATGATAAAAATTCACAGAAACCGAAAGGAAAGTTCCTGTTTTTTCCTAAACTGCAGATGCTAAACACATAGAAGAGAACTATTTAAAACGTTCATTGGGGTGGAAACAAACATGACCTTGACCCAATTTCGACACGGTTCGGGGTCTGAGGTATTGACTCGTCAATAACACAAGTGGTGGTGTTGCTAGAAGATATAATAGGATTACGGCAGGCAGGGAGTCGTGTTGCTATGTTCACATTGCTAGGTGGATAATAGGATTATATCGGCAACACCAGGGTGCATTGCTATGGGCAAAATTCTAGGTAACACCAGATGGCGCATTACTATCATTTATCATTTTCATATTATTTCATTCGATTTATAGTCTTTACTTTTATAATTAATTATCATGGAAACTTTCTGAGATATTGTAGATAATAATGATACAGGAAACTAAATGTATACGTTCATGAAATTTTCGATATTTGATGATACATTAGGAAATTATTTTCAAAGTTACTACTTTCTGTTTTCGAACTAGAACTCTAACATAACTCAAAACACTATCAACCTCAACTGTACCTTTAAACCTATCTAGTTTTATTCTGCCTACAAACAGTCCAAGAGAGGGAGAGAATATCCACTACATTATTGAAAACACAAAGGTAAGATTAATCCTTGTTAAAAATTATGTTCCCTTCACTGTTATTTATGTTATTTTATACATATCCTGGTCGTATTGATAAATAACTATATATTAATAACAACTAAGACATGTTTCAAATTCACTATTTTGTGTAACATGTATCTAGTAAACTTCCTCACTCACTCACAGTGCAACAATGTGAGTCATAATCATATCTCTTCAGGAGAGATGAACCATCTGAAAAATCTTATGCATATCCATTGGGAAATGACAGGTATATTGCGATTATTCTATTTAATAATGAAGTGAAGATACACATTTACTAATATAGAGACAATTGAAGTGGCACATTATACCCCACCAAAGAAGGTGTAACATTTACGCATGCTGAATGGCAAGAATTTACATAATTGATATCATCAGTGACTAGGGTCATACATTTGAAATACAGTAAGGAATTGGGTCTGGATCATTGTAAATGTATTATTAGTGTTGTATGTGACGAGTCAAAAATGTATCTATCATGTTTACAACCCAATATAATATTAACAATTATATATTAAGTGTTATAACTATAAAACATCTGAATGGTATTGGTTATGCGAACAAGTCCATTTTATTGATTTGTATCTAAATCTAATAAAACAAAAGGAACTACATTGAATGGCATTAATGATAACTTTAAAAAATATGATTATTCGAAATATACATGTATCCCTTGTCATACAAAATCTTAGAAAGGAGAATTACTGGGCTTGTGAAATCAATGATCCCATTCAAGCTGCTCATACATGCGTGATGTTGGATCATTATGAAGATAACTGGCTATATCTGAGGTCTGATTCGACTGAAGTTGATAAGAACATTATATTAGATGTGTTTCAAGATAGAGCTAGTAAACTAAATGTACATGATTGTAAGAATTTAAATACAACTGATTTTGTTGAAAGTGGTGAATTTATTCAAGAATTATCTGAATTCCTCTGTATAAATGTATAAGACTAAGTAGCCGTATTCTATACACCTGGAAAAAAGTTAAGCACCCCGTGTTTTTTTCAAGTGATTCAGATTCGACGTTCTTGTGACTGATTATAAATTACCATTCAATCTAAACGTGTTTATCAAATGAAATTATGCATTATTGGGCACAAGAAAACAAGATTATCACCGTAAAATAACAATTTTTAATTT
>NW_013674615.1:16111-22521 GCF_000517525.1 Limulus polyphemus
CGTTTACGTACATACATATATTGTTGATTCTTACACTCGAGAATCTTCTACAACTTTAAAGAATAGGCGGGAGTATGCGTATTTTTGAATATGAAATATTCTAAACAAACGTTGATATTAAAATAGATATATAATAATAAATTCGTCACAAATTGTAATCAATAATGTTTTTTTTATAACAGAAACGGTAAAAACGGATCAAATTAACGTCAAACACGAGCAACAGCTATATAATCAAATGATAAATTCACAGAAAATGAAAGGAAATTTTCTGCTTTCTTCCTAGAGATATTAAACACATCGAAAAGTTAAGGGAAACATGTTCTATAGTCTCAAAACTCCACTGTGACCAGCAAAGTTGTTTTATACTACAAGATATAAAGAGACGACAAAGTAACGTGAAACACAAATATTAGCGTAATAATCGACCGAAAAAAGACAAAGAAAACGAAAACAAAGTTCCTTTTGCTTTTTTAAATCTGAGATACTTAACAAACAGAAAGACAAACAAAGCCTTGCCGGACTCTTACAATGTAAAAATTAGACTTAAGACAAAGATTGAACTTAAATGGAATCAGCATATTAGTTTTAAACTAAGAAAAATAAAGGTAGAGTAATACATCTTGAAATATGAGCAGTAATGTTATAATCTATACTGCTGTGTTAGTATTTGCAACTGATTCATCAAGTGGAAAACAAAGTTTTCTAATAAACATTAAAAATACGGTAACATGAAAAACATTTTTAATTACGGATGTTTCGGAATTTTCTTAAATTCCATCTTCAGCGATACAATCTCAAACAAAAAGTTAGTTCATAATATTCGACCTATAAAAAAAACAGCTGTTAGGTCTCTGGTTGTTTGTTAATTTCTGGTATAAATTCTTCCCGAGGAACTTCAGCGATACAAGTCCTTTCTTAAATAAAAATAGTTTATTTTTTTCTCAATACAACTTTGCAATACACAGAATTTCCACAGTCACTTTAACTTAAACACACGCTATAATTCACAACGATTCACGCACTTTACTTACGGTCACCACCGCTCGCTTGACTCAATTATCTGTCTATCTGCAATTATTTCTCCACTTTATTTGCCGGGCTTATATATATAAAAAAGAGGTCTCCTAGAAAAGACTAGAGTTGCCAGGAAAAGTCAAGATCCTTCGAGAAACTCGTGACGTGTTACCAGGGTCACGTGACTTCCGCTGTCGTAACACAACATTCGCTATTGAGCGAGTTTTCATATTCAATGGGAAGTTTAGAAAGAACAGATTTAAACCGTGATAATATAACGGAATGTATGGTAAAATGTGCAGCAAACAAGTGTTTAATAAATAACATTGCTAAGAGAAAACCATTATGGAGAAAGGCTTAAATATAAGTATAAACACCGTATATTTATAATAATAATAAATATCAAATAAAAACACCGAGAATCCGGAATTGATTACAGTAATGACAAAAGGAAGGAGTTGGTGTTATTATTTAGAGTTGGGTGATCATTGAATATGGAGGCGCTTTCTTTAATAAAGAGTTCTTAATCTGGAATCGAAAATTTTAAAATTTTTCTAGAAGTATTAGGTGGTTGTTATTCTTACTCTGCCAGCTTTGATATTCAATCCTTATTCATTAACATCCCACTTGAGGATACAGTTAAAATAATTATTAAACAGTGATTTCCTACCAAAAATTTTAATAGCTTTTTAAATTGGCCCTCAATGACAGTCACTTCATTTTTAATGGTCATCTTTATGACCAGATAGACGGACTGGCGATGGGATCATCTCTATGTCCGACCCTTACAAATATTTTTCTATGTTATTACGAACGTCAATGGCTGGATGATTGCCTCCTTTATTACAAACCAGTATTATATAGAAGGTACGTTGATGATGCTTTTCTACTCTTTCACAACACTGATCACACCAAGAAGTTTTAACAATACCTAAACTCACAACATCCATGTATAAACTTTACATGTGAGATGGAGGAAAACAATAACTTAGTTTTTCAGACGTTCAAATAAACAATCTCTTTGCCACATCTATTTACTGTAATAAAACATTTACTGGTTTATACACTTATTTCGACAGTTTTATACCAGAATATTTCAATCATAATCTTGTTCTAAATCTTCCAAACAGAGCCTATAATATTTGTTCTGACTACTTCTGTCTTCACTCAGAAATTTCAAAAGCCAATAACGTATTACAAAGTAATGGTTGTCCACTTAATTTATTACAGTCTATCAGGCGAAAATTTTTGACAAATAAACTAGAACCTACCAAAAAGTTACACACCGTCTCAAGATATCCACTAGTTCATATCACTCCTTTCATTGGCAAACAAAATTTTAAACTCAAAATATTTTTAAATTTAAAAAATAATCAAAACGTACTACCCACATAATAGCTATGTTTAGTATTTACGTCAACATTTAGAATCTATATAAATATAATATTACTGTCTGTTGTATGCCCATGTAACTACTTCGTAGGCTGTGGGTGGATCTTCACCACAATTGGTATGGAGGCTCATTTGGCCCATACGGGGGTACATACACATTTTCAGTTTTGAAGTTTTTATGGGCTTTTTACGTTTTATTTACAACTACTTCGCCCTCTCTTGATAAATCTTCACTAAATTTGGCATGAAGGTTTGTTGGGTCCATGCGGAGATACATGCAAATTTGCGGTTTCACAGTTTATGTTTTGAAGTTTTTATGGGCGTATTTTACAATTACGTATTTATTTTTTTACTTTTTCTGGAAAGAGGAGAGCTGCCTAGCTCAAAAATAAACATGGAAAACATGAAAAATAGTGAAAGTAAACCTAGTGTAGGTGGTACCAAAGTAAGTTGAATGTTAAAAATCTAGACTTTAAGCTCTTGTTGTGATAATAAACTAAACCTAAGTCATTGTAGTGATAATAAACTAAACCTAAGTCATTGTAGTGATAATAAACTAGATTTGGAAACTACAACAGGAAGGAAATTAAAATTAAGTGATGAAAGCCCTATAAAAAGCCTTGTTCCCTTGCCGAAACAAGAACTATAATTAAGGAAAACTACAAAAAAACGTAAGATATCAAATTTACCTACTATCAAAATCAACGAAAGTAAACTTGAGAACCTCATCTCTATCGATAGCGATACCGAGGTATCGCATGTCGAAAAATGTGTAGAAGAAAACATCTCTGTCAGCTCAACAGGGGATGAATTAATTCAAATTAATGAACAAACAAAATACACCTTGGATGTTGAAACACACACAGAAAAAGAAAAACAACAAGAAACAGACAGTTTTACACTCGTTACGTCCAAAAACGAAAAAAGAAACATTATCAACGCACAAACAAACATAAACACAACCGATACATCAAAATCGACAACATTCAATAATACTGGAAGGAGTAACTGGTACTGTTGCGTATTAGAATTTCAATAATACTGGAAGGAGTAACTGGTACTGTTGCGTATTACAATTTCAAATGGTCTGAAATTGAGTCAATTGCATAATTTAATTTAGTAGTTAAATTGTATTTTGGATTTATTAGGTAAGTAAAGGCCGATATGTAGTCAGTTTATGATATTTGCCAACAAGATTGATACACAGTTTTCTTTTTTTAACACAAATACGTTTTAATATACACACAACAATACAATTTAAAATAACAGTTATTACAAATAGTTATTACAAACAATGATTCACAAACTTACAAACAATATAAAGTTTTCTTTCGTGTCTGAAATTCCGTGATATCTTATCGAGGGTCCGCGATGAGCGAGTTACGAGTTGACGTAAATATAATTCACTCAACAGGAAGCTAGCTAGCTTTCCCCTTCATTATTTGCCGGCCACACACGCGCTGAGTCTTTGTCCTTCGTTATTCACCAGTCATGCGCGCTGAGTCTTCCGCGGAGAATTTATATAACGTTTTCGTAAAAATACTAATGTCTGATTATAGCAAATTAATAGTAGATACTCTCTTTGGTGCGTCGCGTTGGTTATATTTATGGCTGTTAGAAGGTTTTCTAAAAAATTCAGATTACGTAACAATACAATTTACGTGTTTAGTACTCACATACATTGTTGATTCTTCCTCTCGAGAATCTTCTACAACCCTGGAGAATAGACGGGAGTTTCGCTATACATATCTAACACTACAAGCTATGCATGTCCAGATCCTTTGTGATCAGGGAAGTGCACTATTCCATAAACACGGAAGACATTCAAGACACGCTAGTAAAACAAGAAATACAAGTCACAAAATTAGAAAGAATCATCTCGAACATAACAAAAAAACCAACTAACCTAATCAAAGTTTACACAGACAACACATAAGACATCACACAGTACATAAACAATGGTATCATCATGTGGTACCAAAGATATACGGTAGAGACACCAGCCATAGTGGTAACTCAGTGTTACCACTGCCAAAGATTTGGCCATGTAGCAGCTGCTTGCCAAGCAGCCCCACGATGTGTTGGTTGTGGAGAAGATCACCACGTAACAAAATGTCCAAAACAACTTCCAGAACCCAAATATTGCAACTGCGGAGAACAACACACCGCCAACTATAAAGGCTGCCAAAAATACAAAAACATTAAATCCAGAATTTACGAAATTAAAAACCCAAACCACAAAAACAAGCACAGCCACAACAAACACAAACAGTACAGAAAAAGACACTACTGCCAACACCACAAGCGCAAAAAACAACATACGCCACTGCTGTCACCAACACAGTAACGAAACAGAGGGAAAGTATCATTGAAACACAAACAGACACTACCCAGAGAAAGCACCAAAATCACACCAGATAAGACAAAAACAACAATAAAACCAAATGAAAAAAATAACGATATGACATTTATGAACGTGCTAAAAACCATAGCCACTGAATTCATGGCAGAACTCATAAATCCAACCAGAACAGGCAACTGTATAGACATCATCATGAAAATAATAATAAACAAAATCCAAACATACTTACCGCAAATTCTACTGACAATAACAAACACATTAACAAATTAAATTCACGGTGGCACATGTCAACATCCAAGGTGCGCTGGCTTTCAAGAAACATGAGATTGAAGATATAACAAACACCATTAAACCAGTCATACTAATAATTAGCGAAACTTTTCTATATACTTTACATAGGTTTAAAATTAAAGGTTACTCTACTATCAGAAATGATAGAATAAATAGTAGAGACCTCAACATAGGTATTCTCATATTACATAAGTCAAATCTGATTGTATCACAAGTGGAAATATCATCCACAAATGAATGTATAAGCATAGATGTCCTAACAGAAAACGCCAAAAAAGTAACGGTAGCAGGCATCTACTGCTCACCAAGCAAAACCATAGATATTAAGCTATTGAGTGATCTACATAACCATAACCAAAATATAATAATAGCAGGAGATTTAAACAACAAGCATAAAATATTTAATTGTAAATCAACTAACGCTAATGGAATATTATTATTTGATTATCTAACCAATACCAACACAGTCCTACTAAATGGTGCTACCCCGACACACATATCAGACGCATATGGCACCAGCGTTATCCTGGATCTATGCCTATGTTCGTTTAATATGAGTCGAACATTCGAACAATTTCAAGTAGGACAAGACATAGATAGCGATCATCTACCGGTATGGTGTACCTTCAATCTCACCCCCCCCCCCATAAACTAATAAATCAATAGAAACTGAAAAATTTAATTACAAGAAAGCAAATTGGGTTCAATATCAAAAAATAGACAATATGTTACCAATAACAAAAGTATGTGAAGCCGCGGAAGCATCCGAAATAGATGCATACTGTCATACAATCACCGAGTGTTTACAAACAGCAGCTAAGCAAACAATACCCAGACTAAAACTACCAAAAACAACACAAACATAGAAACCTCACACACAAATCATGGACATGATAAAAGAAAGAAGAAAACTACGCAGACAATTCATGTAAACCAGAGACCCAACACTTAAAACACAAATAAACACATTAAAAAATAAAATACGTAACGAAGTCCGTCAATTAAAGCAAGATAATTGGGACAATTTCTGCTCCCAACTAAATAATATAACAGACCCCAAACAATTCTGGAACCATCTGAAAAAATTCACCAATAGAGGAAACATTAATAGTAATTACCCACCCCTAGAAACACAAAATAAGACAGCATACACTAACACAGAAAAAGCTAAAGTATTCAAAGAACACCTACAAAACACACAATGAACCAGACATGAATGAACATTTTTACAACAAAGTAAATAATTACATCAAACAAAACATAACCATGTACACACCTAAATTTCCAATAAACACGCAAAACACAAATATCAAACTAAATGAAATTGTTACGTCTCCGTTTGTTAATT
>NW_013674615.1:23521-27559 GCF_000517525.1 Limulus polyphemus
ATAAGCAATAGACTCTTAAATTACCTAGAAGTCACTTCTAAATTACCAGAAACACAAAGTGGTTTCAGAAAATTCGGACAAACAACAGATCATCTGGTTAGACTAACAGAAACAATAATTGATAGCTTTAACAAAAAAGAATGCACTGTCGCCTGCTTTCTCGACGTCGAGAAAGCTTTCGACACTGTATGGCACAATGGTCTCAGGTTCCGCATGTCAGAACTGGAAATACCGCGGGTGATTATTCGCTGGCTATCTAACTTCTTGAATAACAGATCATGTAAAATAAATATAAGGGGAACCTACTCTGAGGCATTTACCCCAGAGGCAGGCGTACCCCAAGGAGGGGTAGTTAGCCCTATTCTATTCATCATGTATGTAAGTAATATGCCACTAAAAGACCCAAATCACGGTTGTACATCACAATTCGCGGACGATGTAGCGATCTGGAAAAGTGCCCCCACCCCATCCATAGCAACAACTAATATACAACCAGTTCTAAATAATATAGAAGAATACTGCCAAAAATATAGAATAAAAATAAACGTCCCGAAAAACCAACTACTAACCTTCTCAAGATTAACAAAGCACCAAAAAGACCCACCCAAACTATATATGAATGGAACACTTCTCCAGACCTCAACATCAGCAAAATTCTTAGGATTAACATTTGACCCAAAATTGACGTGGGTCAAACACACAAATAATATATTAACAAAAATATGGAAGCGTACAAATTATGCAAGAAGTCTAACAGGCAAAACCCAGAAACATCACCTGATAACATTATTAAAATATACAAAAACATACATTCGACCAATAATAGAATATGCCAGTCCGGCATGGATAAACACAGTTCCAAAACACATAAATAAACTACAAACCATACAAAACACATTAATCACCACAGCATAAAAGTCTCCCGTAGCATCTCATCAAAATTTATGCTCAGATATGCTAATATGCAAACAATAGCCGATAGACTCTTGCATAATACTCTAAATTACTTTGAGAAAAATTGGCAAAAGAACGACCTACTTTGTGAACTCGATCATTATTACATACATGATGGAATTAGACCTAAGTACCTCTCACCTGTTAACGTTTATTTTAAAAATAAGGATGTGATCAGGTCACCTACTGCTAGACATTTAAACCCTACACTAGTCAGAGCCTAAGAACAATACATATAAAAGGGTATTACATGTAAAATGAATTCGATTACCCTCTAACTAGTGAAATGTGTTACTTGCATTATGAACTTTAATAAGAAATGCAAAACACAGAAAGTAACTGTGGACACATACATGGACATTGTCCTGAAAGGGGTCGGAGCAAGTGTGGTTTACTCCGACCCTCGTGTAGTATCAACATTCACAGTCGATAAAGCACAGTCCGGAAAGGAGAAAGAGGTCCCCGCGTACCTGACCCTCCTAGGTCACAAAGACCTAAATTCCGATCAGGAGGGGAGAGAGCTATGCATGTTTTTAAATATAAACTTAATCCAAACAAACGTTGATATTAAAATGAATATATAATAACAAATTCGTTACAGTACGTACAACCAACCACAACTAGTAGCTGAAACAAATTACTGTAAAGCAAACGCGAACATCGTAAACATAAAACTCTGCCCAGGGACGGCAGCTAACCTTAATAGACTACTCCAAGGCTGGCTATCAGAGCTTTCAAAAATGCTAAAATTAACATTCACTTACCAGGTACTAGACCACAGCCCAAATCCTTTGTGATTCCGGGAGTTCATTACACAATAAACACAAAACAGATACAAGAAGCCCTATCACAACAAAACATACACTACATTAAAATGGATAGAATTATTTGTAAAATAACAAACAAATCAACTAACCTAATTAAAGTAGATATATACAACACACGCGACATAACAGATTTCAATAACGATAGCATTGTAATGTGGTATAAATGATACCAAGTTGAACCAACAAAAACACTGGCTATAATGGTAACACATTGTTACCACTGCCAAAGATTTGGCCATGTCTCGGCCACCTGTCAGGCAGCCCCAAGATGTGTGGGATTTGGTAGAGACTATCACATCACACAATGCACTGGAGAAAATCCTAACCAAAATTCTAACCTAAACCACACAGCCAATTACAAAGACTGTGATAAATACGAAATTAAAAATCCACATTAGCTTTAGAATCGCAACCATATTATTCGCAACAGATCTATACTTTACAGAACCAACTAGTTTCTTTAAAATATGTGGTGGTAGATATTCCTCTTCAAACAGTGTTAATAGCTTCCTTTATAAAAACGCCATGGTGTTTAGAATAACAATTTCTTGTCATCACCTCCCACACAATCGGTATAGCGGTATCAAGCATCTTTATTTAAGCTAATTGATTAAACGCTCTTTGATTAAGAGAATTTCATAAAATTTGTTCTGAAAAAGTTGGAAATGAATAATCAGTAATAATTGTCCACCCGTATGATTGTTCTGAAATCTTCAGCTAGAAATTGCTAATCTAGTTTTCCAATACTATAATTTTTTTCCAATTTCCAAGCCCTGGAAATAGTCATTTTCAAGTTTAATAACTTTTCCAGTATTTCCTTGACGTTGCAACGTCGAAACATGTAGAGTCGTCAACCTTTTAAAGGTCATAGTTAGGCCTAAATAAAATGTTTTTAATTGTGTACCAATTTTAACGTTGAATATTATTTATGATTTTAACTTTATACACAAGTGCCAAAACATGATAATTATTTGCTTGACCCTACGAACTGACTCCACACTCTACGTAGAGGTCAGGTTGTACACTAGTACATGGTATTCCTTATGTGGTGTGTCAAGGTTGTCGCTGGAAGGAGGCTGAGTATTTTGACCAAAAAAAAAACAGCTTCTCTCCGTTTATTTTACGTTATTTCTAGTTTTCTAACCCTAACTAAAGCTATTATATAAATCATCAGACGGTTAAATATAGCTTATCAAACATAACTCCTTTCAAGGGTAAATCTTAATAGCGCACTTGTATCTTTTAACTTAAGTTAAAGAGGAAAATAAGTGGAATAACTACAGCCTTATGGGCGATAGTAGAAGCTTTTTAGGCCTATTTAATATTGTTACGACAGCGGGGGTTACGTGACCCTAGTAACACGTCATGAACTTCTAGAATGATTCTGTTCCTTGCTGAAGTCTCGAGAGGCTACTAGATATGCGGTATTCTTGTACATATAAGACCGGTAAGAACTGACGGCAACAATGTAATTGAACTGCGGACAGAGAGAGACATATTGTTGAGTCGAGCACGTGAGGCGTTCGTTGTGAATTATAGTGTTTGCTATAGCGTGACTGTGAAAATTCTGTGTATTGCAAAGTTGTATTGAGAAAAAAATAAACCAGTTTTATTTAAGAAAGGACTTGTATCGCTAAAGTTTCTACGGAAAAAAATTTTATGGAAAATTAATTAACGAACGGAGGCGTAATAAATTGGTGTCAGAGAGTGGGATATAAAAAAAAAAAGAAGATGGAAACGAGAGGCGGCAAATCAAACTAAAGCTTAGCAGATTTGATGGCAGCAATACAAGAACAGCAAAAGAAACAAGAAAAGAGACAACAGTAGTTGCAAGAAAACCTGCAACAGTGGCAGCTCGAACAACAAAATAAACAAAAAGAGATATTACATCAGTTGTTGGAGGAAAAAGAAAAGAAACAAGAAGAACGAGAAAAGAAACAAGAAGAGAGATTACAGCAGTTGTTGGAGGAAAAAGAAAAAGAAACAAGAAGAGAGATTACAGCATTTGCAAGAAAACCTGCAGCAGTGGCAGCTGGAACAGCAAAATAAACAAGAAGAGAAATTACAGCAGTTGTTGGAGGAAAAAGAAAAGAAACAAAAAGAGAAATTACAGCAGTTGTTGGAGGGAAAAGAAACAAGAAGTACGAGAAAATAAACAAGAAGAGAGATTACACCAGTTGTTGGAGGAAAAAGAAAAGAAACAAAAAGAGAAATTACAGCAGTTGTTGGAGGAAAAAGAAAAAAAAACAGGAAGAGA
>NW_013674616.1:0-4168 GCF_000517525.1 Limulus polyphemus
AATAGGTAACGTTTCAAGCTACAGAGTCTGTATTTAGGTTTAAAGAAGGACCGTTATCTGTCTATAAGTTATTTTCATGATATACAAATCTTTCATGTTTTTTTTTATGCCTTTTGATTGCCGAATTTGTCATTCTCTATTTGTTTTCTACGTTTGACTAATGGAGCACCCCCAGTAACACATCGGTATGTCTGCGGACGTACAACGCTAGAAACCGGGTTTCGATACCCGTGGTGGGCAGAGCACAGATAGCCCATTGTGTAGCTTTGTGCATAATTACAAACACACACTAATGGAGCAGATCTACATAACAGGTGACCGGTACTTCTATTGCTTTAAACGACATTATAATTTTAGGATTAACACCATATCACATTCTTTTTTGTATATTTTATGTTAAAAAACGTGTAGAAAGTTAACTAAGTTTCATTTTCCTTTTTCACTTAAGCACACCAAATTCTGAAGCCTGGCTTATAGCGATAGACAATAAGTCTTTCCCCGGTTGTTCTCAAACTTATCACCACTTGCAGCGACCTAGTTTACATCTTGTTTCTACCTAATATAGTTTTATTCTGAGCCGAATCAAATACTTTATGAACACTCATCCTATATAAGTATATATCTTAAGCATCCCTGTAACTCCGATGATAATAGTGCACGTGAACCAAAAGAAACCCGGCAGAAAATGTTTGTGAAATGCGATAAGTAATGGAATCAAATTATAGGCAATTGATAAAATAATGAAATTCACATGAATTGATATGAAATATATTAGGTGAAAGAGAGGAGACGGGTAAGTGTATATTAAGACCAGATAACTCAAACACAAAATAAACCAGAAAAGAATAAGATTATACGCGAAAGAAAAACCTAAAAGGTTACGGAATAGCATTGTGGGAATTTTTTGTTTGTTTCGTAAACTGAATAAAAGTAATATAATTTCGTATCTACTGCTATACAATTAAAGTGTTTATATTTTTATTATGCACAAAGCTATACATCTGACTATCAGTGCTGTGCCTATCACGGATGTCGAACCCCAATATTTAGAGCTACTAGTCTTCAGAAAGTGACATATATAATACTTCCAAGTTAGATTTCATAGTTCAGCATTTTGGTAATAAAACTATTTCAACTTCAGAGTTCTTCATTAAAAATATTCAATCGAGTAACTTTCTTTGAACATTCTCTCTGTATGTAATAACACAATGGAAAATCTTCAGTAATTAGGTGTGTTTTCGTATCAAATCTACCTAATTAATCAAATCTTTCAATGTAAAGTAAACACTAAGTACTATTAATTAAACATTTCGAAATAAGTAATAAATCCTAACTAATAAAAGTTTTCAATATAAAATAAATAATAAATCCTTATTAACCAAAGCTTTCTATATAAAGTATATAATAATAAAACAAAATAAATAAATCCTTATCAACCAAAGTTTTCTATATAAAGTATATAATAATAAATCGTTATTAACCAAAGCTTTTCATATAAAGTATATAATGATAAAACAAAATAAATCAAATATTTTAGTATAAAGTAAATAAACTATTATTAACCAAAGCTTTCTATATAAAGTATATAATAATAAAACAAAATAAATCAAATATTTTAGTATAAACTAAATAAACTATTATTAATCAAAGTTTTCAATAAAAATTAAGTAATAAATTCTTATTAACCAAAGCTTTCTATATAAAGTATATAATAATAAAACAAAATAAATCAAATATTTTAGTATAAACTAAATAAACTATTATTAATCAAACTTTTCAATAAAAATTAAGTAATAAATTCTTATTAACCAAAGCTTTCTATATAAAATATATAATAATAAAACAAAATAAATCAAATATTTTAGTATAAAGTAAATAAACTATTATTAATCAAAGTTTTCTATATAAAGTATATAATAAAAAATCCTTATTAATCAAAGCTTTCTATATAAAGTATATAATAATAAATCCTAACTAATAAAAGATTTCAATATAAAGTATATAATAATAAAACAAAATAAATCAAATATTTTAGTATAACGTAAATAAACTATTATTAATCAAAGCTTTCAGTATAAAGTTTGTTTGTTATGGATTTCCCACAAAGCTGCACGAGGGTTATCTGTGCTCAGTATAAAGTAAATTTGAAATCCTTATTATTAAAAACTTTCTATATAAATTAAATAATAATAAAACAAAATAAATAAAATATTTTAGAATAAAGTGAATAATAAACCCATTTTATTAATAAGGATTTATTACTTACTTTATATTGAAAGATTTTATTAATAAGGGTTTATTACTTACTTTATATTGAAAGATTTTATTAATAACTTTAAATATAAAGTAAGTAATAAATCCTTATTAATAAAAATCTTTAAATATAAAGTAATAAATCCTTATTAATAAAATCTTTCAATATAAAGTAATTAATCTATTCTTAGTAATCAAATAGTTTAATATAAAGTAAGTAACAAATCTCAAATAATTATAATTAGATGCTTCAATATAAAGTAAATAATAAATCAACTCGTTAAACTATTTATCCAGACAGAATTACTCAACCACAGTATTGTAGAATTTACAAGATATTTGGATATACTACTTATCCAGACAGAATTACTCAACCACAGTATTGTAGAAGTTATGATATTTGGATATACTACTTATACAGACAGAATTACCCAACAACAGTATTGTAGAAGTTATGATATTTGGATATACTTCTTATACAGACATTGCAAGATCAAAACAAGTTTGGCCTTACATTTGCCCTGGTGGTAATATTTACCCAGGGAAGTCTCTCCTGAATGTTGCCTGCAGGGTCTAGGTAACATTGTTCTCTTGGTGCTAATATTTTGTTTATTTGTTTGTTTTTAGATAAAAGCTACACTGGGCTATCTGCTGTGTCCACGGCAGAGAAATGTTCCACCGGGGGGGGGGGGCTCCTTAATACAATAAACAAGAGTTAGAAATCTTTTATCGGGGTTTATCTTTATATGTCTATAGAAGTAAATTATAAAACTACTGTCCCAATAGTAAAATATGTCGGGTTAGTGTGTAATTGTGTCCCCTCCTGTATAGAAGGTTAAACATAGCTTGATGTAACGTGAGTAATAACCACATTGACTCACAAAAAGTCCAAACAGGTTAATAATAACGAAGAAATGTTTAAACTATTCATGGAGTGAAAACAACAAAGAACTTGATAATCTCTTGTTTCTCTATCAACGTGTGTTTCTTTTCTATATCTATTTAATTCTCACTGAACTTTTCAACTTCATTATGTGAACTCTCTACTGTACAGTTTGACTGTACAGTATTCTAATATATCTATTAAAACATTGAATTAATTTGTGATTCAAATATTACCCTGTTAATGACCTATTAGTTTGAGATATATTGTTGGCAATTTGACCATTTCCTAATTACTAACAAAACCACGAGAGTTTGTTATATGTTTATTTACAGCACTAGAATCCGGGGTTCGATTCCTCGCGATGGGCAAAGCGCAGCTAGTCCACTGTATACCGTTGCGCTAAAAACAAGATCATGGTATGTTGCAACAGTTTAATTATGACAAATGTGAATGTTGTTAAAGAATCTCTCATTAGTGGAGTAACAGTTGATTAAAGAGAACCGTGCAATACTTCTCACAAACATTAATAAACAGTTCGAGATTATACACTGCTGTCTTTCATGGTTTCGCAACACGACATTTTAATTAAAGTAAAAACGATATAAGCATATTATCCTATTTTAATTGTAACTTGAAATTGTTGACAATCCATTAACATTTTATGTCCAAATAAATTAAAACAATTTAACTTTTGATGAAAACTATTTACCAAGAATAATTTTTCCACTCCTTTAGGAGAATAATGAGTAGCCAAATTAGAATATTCTTTTAGAATTACGACTTGAATCAAATGTTTTCCTCAGTTTCTCAGTTATTTGTAAATTTGATTATGTTTGTTTCTGGAGCGCATGCGTAATATCTAACTACCAACAATAAGATCAATGTTTTCACAATGTCCAACTACCAACAATAACATCAAAGTTTTCACAATGTCCAACTACCAACAATAACATCAAAGTTTTCACAATGTCCAACTACCAACAATAACATCAAAGTTTTCACAATGTCCAACTACCAACAATAACATCA
>NW_013674616.1:4178-5680 GCF_000517525.1 Limulus polyphemus
ACCCTAAAGAACATTGAAACCGAGTTATATTTGAAGTAAGTTATTCCTGGATGTGGTTTTAGTAATTCGCTGTTTAAACCCTAAAGAACATTGAAACCGAGTTATATTTGAAGTAAGTTATTCCTGGATGTGGTTTTAGTAATTCGCTGTTTAAACCCTAAAGAACATTGAAACCGAGTTATATTTGAAGTAAGTTATTCCTGGATGTGGTTTTAGTAACTCGCTGTTTATACCTTAAAGAACACTGAAACCGAGTTATATTTGAAGTAAGTTATTTCTAGACATCAACATTTTCACAATGTCCAACTACCAACAATACATCAACGTTTTCACAATGTCCAACTACCAACAATAACATCAAAGGTTTATTATTGGAGTCTCTTTGCTGTAAAACGAATTCATTAGTTTTGTACCTTTATAGTTAAATTACACTAACTTACTACACTATTAAGAACAACCACACTTATATGCACAGCATTCTCTTTATTTGTGCCTGACATTGCTTGGTGGTAAGAGCACTTAACTCACAATTTTCGGGTCGCGGAATCGAAACCCGTTATCGAACATGATCGCCTTTTCAGACGTGGGGGCATTATAACGTGACAGTTAATCACACTATTCGTTGGTAAAAGAATAACCCTACAGTTGGCAGTGAATATTGTTGACTAGCTGCCTTCCTTCTAGTCTATCTCTTCAAAAATTGGAACAGCTAACACAAACAGCTCCCGAGTAGCTTTAAGAGAAATTCGACAAACACACAAACTTTTATTTACATATGCAAAATTGACTGATCATGTGCTATTTCATGTAATTGCTGAGCTCTAAAAAATTCAGAAAAGTAGTCGTCCTGTGATGGTTAGTCTGTAAGATAACACACAAGAGAAATGATTTTTGCGACCGTGAGTTGGTATTTGAAAGCAGAAGTGTTTCTGTCAAAAACTATTTTTTCAGTGACTATTTAAAGACAGATGTCGCCAGAGTCTATCAACACTGGTAATCGAAATTAACTACGTGTGCCAGTTGGTGAAGCTGTGGTTGTTAAATCGTGCGGAGTAATCGGGGGAAAGGTGATTGAAAAAGTTTGTAAAGTGCTACAGACATAGAATGTATCCCAACTGTACTATGTTACAGCCGTTAGAATGTGTTCCAGCCTTATCATACTAAAACCACATCCAGCAATAACTTACTTCAAATATAACTCGGTTTCAGTGTTCTTTAAGGTATAAACAGCGAGTTACTAAAACCACATCTAGAAATAACTTACTTCAAATATAACTCGGTTTCAGTGTTCTTTAGGGTATAAACAGCGAATTACTAAAACCACATCTAGCAATAACTTACTTCAAATATAACTCGGTTTCAGTGTTCTTTAAGGTATAAACAGCGAGTTACTAAAACCACATCCAGCAATAACTTACTTCAAATATAACTCGGTTTCAGTGTTCTTTAGGGTATAAACAGCGAATTACTAAAACCACATATTGTTGGTAGTTGGACATTGT